>NC_084737.1:1175782-1193282 GCF_033978785.1 Entelurus aequoreus
GTGGGATTAATTTGTGGCATATTAAATATAAGCCTGGTTGTGTTGTGGCTAATAGAGTATATATATGTCTTGTGTTTATTTACTGTTGTAGTCATTCCCAGCTGAATATCAGGTACCGTGAGTATGCAGCCTTGGCTGCTAAACATTCGATAACTTGACCGTATGTGCGCGTCACGTACGTAACTTTTTAAAAATATATAAGCTTTATGAACCTTGGGTTAGGTAAACGGTCTTTTGGGCTGAGTGATTGTGTGTGTTGATCAGGTGTTTGAATTGTATTGGCGTGTTCTATGGAGCTAGGAGCTAGCAGAGGAGCTAGGAGCTAGCATAACAAACACGCAGGTGTTTTTATGCAGGATTAATTTGTGGCATATTAAATATAAGCCTGGTTGTGTTGTGGCTAATAGAGTATATATATGTCTTGTGTTTATTTACTGTTGTAGTCATTCCCAGCTGAATATCAGGTCACCCCCGGCTCTCACAGCATCTTCCCTATCTGAATAGCTTCAACTCCCCACTAGTCCTTCACTTGCACTTTCCTCATCCACAAATCTTTCATCCTCGCTCAAATTAATGGGGAAATCGTCGCTTTCTCGGTCCGAATCTCTCTCACTTCATGCGGCCATCATTGTAAACAATAGGGAACTTTGCGTATATGTTCAACTGACTACGTCACGCTACTTCCGGTAGGGGCAAGCCTTTTTTTTATCAGATACCAAAAGTTGCGATCTTTATCGTCGTCGTTCTATACTAAATCCTTTCAGGAAAAATATGGCAATATCGCGAAATGATCAAGTATGACACATAGAATAGATCTGCTATTCCCGTTTAAATAAAAAAATGTCATTTCAGTAGGCCTTTAACTTGTCATTAATCAGCTCGTTAGCTTCCTTTGTTGCTCATAAATTGTCAACTAGAGAGCGACTGAGCGTTATTGGAAGTTACAATACTTTCAGTGCAAACAAAGAAGGCAGTATGGGCAAGTATGCCTGGCGTCAACACAGGACAACGACTAAAAGCCAACCAATTACAGACTTTGCCGCTACGCAGGGTTAATACTTTCTTTTTTTTTTAAGCAAACGTCACGCTGTACAAGAGGATTTGGAGGTGGACTTAAAGGCCTACTGAAAGCCACTACTACCGACCACGCAGTCTGATAGTTTATATATCAATGATGAAATCTTAACATTATAACACATGCCAATACGGCCGGGTTAACTTATAAAGTGACATTTTAAATTTGCCGCTAAACTTCCGGTTCGAAACGCCTCTGAGGATGACGTATGCGCGTGACGTAGACCGGCGAACACGGGTATGCCTTCCACATTGAAGCCAATACGAAAAAGCTCTGTTTTCATTTCATAATTCCACAGTATTCTGGACATCTGTGTTCGTGAATCTGTTGCAATCATGTTCATTGCATTATGGAGAAGGAAGCTGAGCAAGCAAAGAAGAAAGTTGTCGGTGCGAAATGGACGTATTTTTCGAACGTAGTCAGCAACAACAGTACACAGCCGGCGCTTCTTTGTTTACATTCCCGAAAGATGCAGTCAAGATGGAAGAACTCGGATAACAGAGACTCTAACCAGGAGGACTTTTGACTTCGATACACAGACGCCTGTAGAGAACTGGGACAACCCAGACTCTTACCAGGATTACTTTGATTTGGATGACAAAGACGCAGACGTGCTACTGTGAGTATGCAGCTTTGGCTTTTTTTTGCGTATGTACGTAACTTTTTTAAAATATATAAGCTTTATGAACCTTGGGTTAGGTGAACGGTCTTTTGGGCTGAGTGATTGTGTGTGTTGATCAGGTGTTTGAATTGTATTGGCGTGTTCTATGGAGCTAGGAGCTAGCATAGGAGCTAGGAGTTAGCATAACAAAGACGTAGGTGTTTTTATGCAGGATTAATTTGTGGCATATTAAATATAAGCCTGGTTGTGTTGTGGCTAATAGAGTATATATATGTCTTGTGTTTATTTACTGTTGAGTCATTCCCAGCTGAATATCAGGTACCGTGAGTATGCAGCCTTGGCTGCTAAACATTTGATAGCTTGACCGTATGTGCGCGTCACGTACGTAACTTTTTAAAAATATATAAGCTTTATGAACCTTGGGTTAGGTGAACGGTCTTTTGGGCTGAGTGATTGTGTGTGTTGATCAGGTGTTTGAATTGTATTGGCGTGTTCTATGGAGCTAGGAGCTAGCAGAGGAGCTAGGAGCTAGCATAACAAACACGTAGGTGTTTGGAAGATTTGGAGGTGGCCTTAACGCAGTACACTGCAAAAAGTGAAATCTAAGTAAGATGAAATATCTTAAATAAGGGTGATATTTGCTTATTTTCTGTCTGATAAGATAATTCTTCTCACTAAGCAGATTTTATGTTAGTGTTTTACTTGTTTTAAGTGTTTTGGTCCTAAATGATCTCAGTAAGATATTACAGCTTGTTGCTGAGATTTGATGAGCTATAGGTGAGGGCCGACATCCGGGCAACTGAGCTACATACGGGTTCTTCGAGCCATAGCAACGAGACTGGCGTTGAAAACAAACCGTTGCCATTACTCTTTAACCTGTCGACCTACGCTGGTTAAACCCGTCATTCTGCCTCCAAAATGCCGAAAAACGGTGTTGTTTTCGGTTGTGCTAACCACAACCGGAAACAGGGGAAACAAAGGTCGTATTTTGTTCTGCCAAAGCGTGATAAAAGCCCACAGAGACGAGACAAATGGCTCGCAGCTTTACACCGGGAAAACGAGGACGGTTCTCACTGGAGTCCCCCAAAGTCCCGGGTCGTGTGTTCGGATCACTTCGTTTCCGGTAAATATAAGGAACAAAAATCCACCTTCTTAACCACAGCTTGGCTATACCGTCCGTGCTAATGTTGTACTTGTTGAATTTGTACCTTATAACGTTCGACAGCTGAAGTTGTTGTTGTACAAAAATAACATGCGGTATATACTATATCCAGGGTCACCAACGCGGTGCCCGCGGGCACCAGGTAAGGACCAGATGAGTAGCCCGCTGGCCTGTTCTAAAAATAGCTCAAATAGCAGCACTTACCAGTGAGCTGCCTCTATTTTTTAAATTGTATTTATTTACTAGCAAGCTGGTCTCGCTTTGCCCGACATTTTTATTCTAAGAGAGACAAAACTCAAATAGAATTTGAAAATCCAAGAAAATATTTTAAAGACTTGGTCTTCACTTGTTTAAATAAATTCATAAATTTTTTTACTTTGCTTCTTATCTTATCTTCTTTTTATTGTAAAGAATAATAAATACATTTTAATTTAATTCTTCATTTTAGCTTCTGTTTTTTCGATGAAGAATATTTGTGAAATATTTCTTCAAACTTATTATGATTAAAATTCAAAAAAATTATTCTGGCAAATCTAGAAAATCTGTAGAATCAAATTTAAATCTTATTTCAAAGTCTTTTGAATTCCTTTTAAAAATTTTGTTCTGGAAAATCTAGAAGAAATAATGATTTGTCTTTGTTAGAAATATAGCTTGGTCCAATTTGTTATATATTCTAACAAAGTGCAGATTGGATTTTAACCTATTTCAATCAATCAATCAATCAATGTTTATTTATATAGCCCTAAATCACAAGTGTCTCAAAGGGCTGTACAAGCCACAACGACATCCTCGGTGTCGAGTGGGTCTGACATAATATTGTGAAAGTCCAACACATCAGCGAAAGTCCAGTCCATGGTGGGGCCAGCGGGAACCATCCCGAGCGGAGACGGGTCAGCAGCGTAGAGATGTCCCCATCTGATGGACAGGCTAGCGGTCCACCCATGTCATCCAAATTCTAAAATTAATCTTAATCAGGAAAAATTACTAATGATGTTCCATAAATTATTTTTTTTAATTTTTTCAAAAAGATTCGAATTAGCTAGTTTTTCTGTTCTTTTTTTCAGTTGAATTTTGAATTTTAAAGACTCAAAATTGAAGATAAACTATGTTTCAAAATTTAATTGTCATTTTTTTCGTGTTTTCTCCTCTTTTAAACCGTTCAATTAAGTGTAAATATCATTCATTATTAATAATAACATAGAGTTAAAGGTAAATTGAGCAAATTGGCTATTTCTGGCAATTTATTTAAGTGTGTATCAAACTGGTAGCCCTTCACATTAATCACTACCCAAGAAGTAGCTCTTGCTTTCAAAAAGGTTGGTGACCCCTGGACTCTATAGCCTGTATAAGCTATTTTCGAAAACCGGTTTCGTTTAAACTTGCACTCAACAGTTGGGTTTTTAAAAACCAATAAACTCTATAATTTTCATGTTGCCATTTAATCAACTCGTATCTTAACCTAGCCTCATTGGAAAGACTATTTACATAATCATACGCCATTTAGAACAGTTTAAAATGCCGTGAAACCTCGTTAAATGCTTTTTCTGTCAATGCTGTGTTCGCTGTGAGCTGGTTTGTTTTCAACGAATTCAATATGGCGACCGGTTGCTAGGGGATTGGTAGGCGGAAGTGACGTGGGTCCGCCCTCGCCTGTATTGAGTAAAACATGCTTGAAACTAGAATATCAAGTGTTGCAAAGCTGTGTCATCAACACTCACAAGTATAAAACTACTTTTTTAAAGTCATCATTTCTTATTTCAAGCATGAACAAAAAAATCATGACTTTGACACAATTGTGTCTCATAATTAAAACAGATGACAGCCAAATTGACTTTGCTGTTTTATATTCAATGAAACAATAGAAAATACGTACTCTAATAGTAGTACAGTTGGCACAGTGCGTTACTCGCATTATTATTATTTTTTACAGTCTATCTATATCAGGGGTCACCAACCTTTTTGAAACCAAGAGCTACTTCTTGGGTAGTGATTAATGCGAAGGGCTACCAGTTTGATACACACTTCAATAAATTGCCAGAAATAGCCAATTTGCTCAATTGACCTTTAACTCTATGTTATTATTAATAATCAATGATATTTACACTTAATTGAACGGTTTAAAAGAGGACACAACAAAGAAAAAAATGACAATTACATTTTGAAACATAGTTTATATTCAATTTCGAGTCTTTAAAATTCAAAATTCAACCGAAAAAAAGAAGAGAAAAACTTAAAAAAAGAATTTATGGAACATCATTAGTAATTTTTCCTGATTAAGATAATTTTAGAATTTTGATTAAATAGGTTAAAATCCAATCTACACTTTGTTAGAATATATAACAAATTGGACCAAGCTATATTTCTAACAAAGACAAATTTCTTCTAAATTTTCCAGAACAAAAATTTTAAAATAAATTCAAAAGACTTTGAAATAAGATTTAAATTTGACCCTACATATTTTCTAGATTTGCCAGAATAATTTTTTGGAATTTTAATCATAATAAGTTTGAAGAAATATTTCACAAATATTCTTCGTCGAAAAAACAGAAGCTAAAATGAAGAATTAAATCAAAATGTATTTATTATTCTTTACAATAAAAAAAATACATTTACTTGACTATTGATTTAAATTGTCAGGAAAGAAGAGGAAGGAATTTAAAAGGTAAAAAGGTATATGTGTTTAAAAATCCTAAAATAATTTTTAAGGTTGTATTTTTTTCTCTAAAATTGTCTTTCTGAATGTTATAAGAAGCAAAGTAAAAAAAAAAATGAATTCATTTAAACAAGTGAAGACCAAGTCTTTAAAATATTTTCTTGGATTTTCAAATTCTATTTGAGTTTTGTCTCTCTTAGAATTAAAAATGTCGGGCAAAACGAGACCAGCTTGCTAGTAAATAAATAAAATTTAAAAAAATAGAGGCAGCTCACTGGTAAGTGCTGCTATTTGAGCTATTTTTAGAACAGGCCAGCGGGCTACTCATCTGGTCCTTACGGGCTACCTGGTGCCCGCGGGCACCGCGTTGGTGACCCCTGATCTATATCAACTTCAGGTTGATATCAAGTAAAAAAAAAACAGGTTTTATGCCTTTTCTGTCAAAGACAACTTTGTTTTTTATAGTAAAAATGAAATAAGCAGTATTTAGTCATTGGAGCCCTAAAAGATCAATAATGCAGGACACCATTGATTTGAACTCTTTAATATTTTTGGGTAATCACAGTGAAAAGTTAAATAAAATCCCACTAAATATATTTGGGATCCAAAAGGTCTCCCACTCATAAAGTGATACATTTTTATTAGTTTTTGTTTTACTTTTCACACTTAAATTACAAGATATATCTGTCGATTTTACGTTTGAACTATTATTTTGTTTGTTTTATGCTGTTCTGTCAAATAAAACTGTGATGTTTTTATATGGCAACCACACAATATATGCAATATTTTAAAGTGAAATTTTTAAAGTAATAATTCATTGTAACATCGATTTTTTTTTTTTTTTTTTTTTTCTCGAGCAATGGCAAAAAAAATAAAAATAAACAAAGACAAAAGAAAAAAAAACTAGCCTGCATGGCAGCTTTTGTGTCAACATTGCAACGTTTTCTCGTTGCATTTCACCTCATTCCACTTTTTTAAAATGTTTTTTTTTAATTTTTGCAATACTATCAATTTTGCAGTTTTTGCAGAATGTGTGGGGGGCCGGTAAACGATTAGCTGCGGGCTGCAAATGGCCCCCGGGCCGCACTTTGGACACGTCTGTCCTATGTTGAAGCACAGTACAATCCATCAAACAGTGTGGCTTCATAGTTTACCAAAGTCCTACTAAAACATTTTAATAGATTTTTGAGCGCCGTGTATAATGTTCTATATTTCCAATGGAACATATAACATGTTGGTGTTGTTTACTTGAGTCATATTGCCACCATAGTGCAGCCTACACGTATCTCTTATGTTTGACTGCCATCTACCGGTCACACTTATCATTACGCCATGTACCAAATGAAATAGCTTCGAGGTGGGTAAGCTCAACCAAACTTATTTATCACATTAGTTGCACTGGTTTATAAGGCGCACTGTCGAGTTTTGAGCGAAAAAAAAAAAATTTTTAAGTGCGCCTTATTGTTAGAATAATTGTTTCTAAATTATCACAAAAACTTGTCTTTGAAACTTACCAAGAGTAAGGCTTGTAAAACTCCACTGTGTAGGGGAAAAGCAAGATGAAGGTGTTCCTTTGTTCTTTCATGTATGGTAATCAACAGAAAAATATTGTTCTAACCCAAGGACTTCAAAGCGGAGAGAAGACAGGATCTGCCCAATTTCCAGACGACCTCTTTTTGAACCTCCTTTTTTAACTGCTTTACGAACGTCTTTTTGAACAATTTCATGGACCTCTTTTGGAACTATTTTACAAACTCTTTTTGAACTGACCTTTTCTGTGAATTTTTTACGACCTTTTCTGTGAACTTTTTGCGACCTTTGTCCTTCGGAAACAGCGGTGGCCATGTGGTCGGGGAGGGTCCAAAATTAAAAGAAGGAGGCGTGCAATCTTTCGGCAGAGCGTGCTGAGATACGGTGCAAGTGTACAGTGTACGGACGACTCTCCTCAATATTGAGTCCAAATTAATTCTGTCTTTGTTTAATTCTTTGCCTCTTGTCTTGTTTAATAGATGCAGGCCTGGCCCTAACCAATCTGGCGCCCTAGGCAAGATTTTAGGTGGCGCCCCCCCACATCGGCAGTGAAGTGTATATACTCACAAGAAACCAAATAGCTTTGTCTTTGACCTTTTTTTTACTTAAAGAAAGCAAATTAACATATTATATGAGAATGTTATGTTATGATTATCTTTAACCGAATCACAGCAGTGCCCAAATTAAAAAACAGCATTCCCTCTCATGTGATATTGCTTAATTAACATTAATGATGTGCACTTTAACAACTAGGCTTACAACTATACCTAATATATAAAGGGGTGGAAAAGTGACTATTACCTGCAGGGCAAACATTAGCTAACCAGGAGGCAATAACAATGTAAACAAAAAACACCTGCTTAAAAGATCTAATACAAATGTCCCTGAGGAATGTAAGGTGGGAGTACTGTAATTACTAGGGATGTCCGATAATGGCTTTTTGCCGATATCCGATATTCCGATATTGTCCAACTCTTTAATTACCGATATCGATATCAACCGATACCGATATCAACCGATATATGCAGTCGTGGAATTAACACATTATTATGCCCAATTTGGACAACCATGTATGGTGAAGATAAGGTACCTTTTAAAAAAAATAATAAAATAAGATAACTAAATTAAAAACATGTTTTGAATAAAAAAGAAAGTAAAACAATATAAAAACAGTTACATAGAAACTAGTAATTAATGAAAATGAGTAAAATTAACTGTTAAAGGTTAGTACTATTAGTGGAGCAGCAGCACGCACAATCATGTGTGCTTACGGACTGTATCCCTTGCAGACTGTATTGATATATATTGATATATAATGTAGGAACCAGAATATTGATAACAGAAAGAAATGGGGGGAGGGGTTTTTTTTGGGTTGGTGCACTAATTGTAAGTGTATCTTGTGTTTTTTATGTTGATTTAATAAAAAATAAAAATAAAAAAAATAATTAAAAAAAGATACAGATAATAAAAAAACGATACCGATAATTTCCGATATTACATTTTAACGCATTTATTGGCCGATAATATAGTAATTACCTAACGTTACATTATTATTTTCCATAACAATTTAGCCCCCTCCACAATATTAACCCGACGTTAAAACAGAACTAGCTATTTATTGATTAGCAATTGCCGAATCATGTAACATTAGCTTAATGCTAAAAAGCCAGGGCACTATCACATTCTGTAACAGACAAATCATTTCATGTAGGCTAACGTTACTCGTATACCTGCTACCTCTGTCTTTTTCTCGTCTCTCCTCTTCTTTTCTCTTTTTTCTTCCCTGGGCACCTGACAGTTTTGGCCGTTTTGACATTTGTGGTGACGTCCAAAAAGAGTCATGATACGGGAAGGGAGGGGGCGCACCGTGCGGGGGGAGGGGGGGGCGTAATGTTGTAACAAATAATATTTCTATTAAATAGGCTTTACTTTGCATTTTAATTAACGTGGGATTATTTTTTGCATTTAGAAATAATAGTACCAACTTTTTTTTTTTTTTTCTCCAACATTTGTGGCACTGGCGTGGCGCCCCCTGATGGACGGCGCCCTTAGCTTATGCCACGGGCCGGCCCTGAATAGATGTCATCAGTGTTTGAACCTGACACTTATAGTCCGGGAAATTCGGTACTGTTATTTTTTTAAAGTTTAATATGCCGGAATAATATGCAAACTTTTGCAGCACAATACAATAATTTAGTGTCTTTAGAGGGGAAAAAAATCAACATGAAGACTTTTCTGGACGCTGACTAGTCTTGACTTTTATCCCTCATCATCTTTTATGAGGCGTGGCGTCTCCAGTCGCCCCGGAGACGTTCTGACAGCATCCGAACGGAGACCACACAAGGTCACCTCGCTGCTTGCCGACAACGAGGCTGGCGGCGCGGCCGCCCACCGAGATCGTAGGCTGACAACAAGGTCGACGCATTCAGGCTGCGTGCAGACGGAACACGGCGCCGAACAGCCCGGTGTAACCACGCTGAGATCTTCATCGATACTTGCTATTGACATCGTGACTCCTCAAGTGTCGGCGCTGACTTGGGAGTTGAATGAAAGTTGTTTGAGGAGCACAGAAAGTGACATTTTCTGGTCTGCAAGTATGAACAGTGTGAAGTATTTCTTGTATATGAACGAGACGGAGGACAATATGAATATTATTACGTTGTAATTACTTCCTGAGGGAGTATGAAGTGTACTCGCACAAAGTTACCAAAGTTCTGTAAGTGCCTAACGACGTACAGTTGTGGGGGGGGGGAACAAACTTTTGTTAACTATAGCTGCACTCACACTTGTCGTTCAGGTCGCTGGTTTGGACCGAAAATGCACTGCAAAAAGTGAAATCTGAGTAAGATGAAATATGTCAAATAAGGGTGATATTTGCTTATTTTCTGTCTGATAAGATCATTCTTCTCACTGAGCAGATTTTATGTTAGAGTTAGAGATGTCCGATAATATCGGTCTGCCGATATTATCGGCCGATAAATGCGTTAAAATGTAATATCGGAAATGATCGGTATTGGTTTTTTTTTATTATAGTATCGTTTTTTTTTTGTTTTTTTTTTGTTTTTAATTAAATCCACATAAAAAACACAAGATACACTTACAATTAGTGCACCAACCCAAAAAACCTCCCTCCCCCATTTACACTCATTCACACAAAAGGGTTGTTTCTTTCTGTTATTAATATTCTGCTTCCTACATTATATATCAATATATATCAATACAGTCTGCAAGGGATACAGTCCGTAAGCACACATGATTGTGCGTGCTGCTGGTCCACTAATAGTACTAACCTTTAACAGTTAATTTTACAAATTTTCATTAATTACTAGTGTCTATGTAACTGTTTTTATATTGTTTTACTTTCTTTTTTATTCAAGAAAATGTTTTTAATTTATTTATCTTATTTTATTTGATTCATTTTTTAAAAAAAAGTACCTTATCTTCACCATATCTGGTTGTCCAAATTAGGCATAATAATGTGTTAATTCTACGACTGCATATATCGGTTGATATCGGTATCGGTTGATATCGGTATCGGTAATTAAAGAGTTGGACAATATCGGCATATCGGATATCGGCAAAAAGCCATTATCGGACATCCCTAGTTAGAGTGTTTTACTTGTTTTAAGTGTTTTGGTCCTAAATGATCTCAGTAAGATATTACAGCTTGTTGCTGAGATTTGATGACCTATACATGCATCCATAAACGTGGACGCATGTGAGAAAGGGCAATATATTTATCTGTACAGTAATCTATTTATTTATTTATATATATGTATTTATTTTATATACACTACCGTTCAAAAGTTTGGGGTCACCCAAACAATTTAGTGGAATAGCCTTCATTTCTAAGAACAAGAATAGACTGTCGAGTTTCAGATGAAAGTTCTCTTTTTCTGGCCATTTTGAGCGTTTAATTGACCCCCCAAATGTGATGCTCCAGAAACTCAATCTGCTCAAAGGAAGGTCAGTTTTGTAGCTTCTGTAACGAGCTAAAGTGTTTTCAGATGTGTGAACATGATTGCACAAGGGTTTTCTAATCATCAATTAGCCTTCTGAGCCAATGAGCAAACACATTGTACCATTAGAACACTGGAGTGATAGTTGCTGGAAATGGGCCTCTATACACCTATGTAGATATTGCACCAAAAAGCAGACATTTGCAGCTAGAATAGTCATTTACCACATTAGCAATGTATAGAGTGTATTTCTTTCAAGTTAAGACTAGTTTAAAGTTATCTTCATTGAAAAATAAGGACATTTTAATGTGACCCCAAACTTTTGAACGGTAGTGTACATTTTATATTTAACGCTTAAATCTCCGGAGTCTACATCAACTTCACATCCATCCCTCATTTCAAAATGTTTTACTTTTTTTTTCATGTTTTTTTTTGTTTGTTTGTTTTCCGCCCTTTTTTGTCAAACAAAACTATGTTTTTAATGGCAAACACACAAAATATGCAAAATCTTCCACCAAAAATATTTTTCAAAGTGGAATATTTGATGTGAAGTAATGGGAACCTTCGATAGGTCAATAATTCATAATAACATCGATTTTGATTCAATATTATGTTTTGAGCAATGACTATGATTAACGTGGACCCCGACTTAAACAAGTTGAAAAACTTATTGGGGTGTTACCATTTAGTGGTCAATTGTGGGGAATATGTACTGTACTGTGCAATCTACTAATAAAAGTCTCAATCAATCAATCCACTCCCTCGCTCTCTCTGTCTCTGCCCCTCCCTCACGAAAGCTGCTGCTTGGGCACAATTTGTTTTGTTTTTAACCCCTTCTTAACCCTGGACGTACATTGAAAATAACACGCAACCCTAACTCAAAATGCCGGACATTTGAGGCATTGAAGAAACTCCGCCCGGACAACCCCGCAAAAGAAGACATGTCCGGGGAAAAGAGGACGCATGGTCAGTCTAGAGCAGGGGTCACCAATGCGGTGCTCGCGGGCACCAGGTAGCCCGTAAGGACCAGATGAGTAGCCCGCTGGCCTGTTCTAAAAATAGCTCAAATAGCAGCACTTACCAGTGAGCTGCCTCTATTTTTTAAATTTTATTTATTTACTAGCAAGCTGGTCTCGCTTTGCTCGACATTTTTAATTCTAAGAGAGACAAAACTCAAATAGAATTTGAAAATCTAAGAAAATATTTTAAAGACTTGGTCTTCACTTGTTTAAATAAATTCATACATTTTTTTACTTTGCTTCTTATAACTTTTAGAAAGACAATTTTAGAGAAAAAATACAACCTTAAAAATTATTTTAGGATTTTTAAACACATATACCTTTTTACCTTTTAAATTCCTTCCTCTTCTTTCCTGACAATTTAAATCAATGTTCAAGTATTTCTTTTTTTTTATTGTAAAGTAATAAATCAATTTTAATTTAATTCTTCATTTTAGCTTCTGTTTTTTCGACAAAGAATATTTGTGAAATATTTCTTCAAACTTATTATGATTAAAATTCAAAAAAAAAATTCTGGCAAATCTAGAAAATCTGTAGAATCAAATGTAAATCTTATTTCAAAGTCTTTTGAATTTATTTTACAATTTTTGTTCTGGAAAATCTAGAAGAAATAATGATTTGTCTTTGTTAGAAATATAGCTTGGTCCAATTTGTTATATATTCTAACAAAGTGTAGATTGGATTTTAACCTATTTAAAACATGTCATCAAAATTCTAAAATTAATCTCAATCAGGAAAAATTACTAATTATGTTCCATAAATTCTTTTTTTAATTTTTTCAAAAAGATTCAAATTAGCTAGTTTTTGTCTTCTTTTTTTCGGTTGAATTTTGAATTTTAAAGAGTCGAAATTGAAGATAAACTATGTTTCAAAATTTAATTGTCATTTTTTTCATGTTTTCTCCTCTTTTAAACCGTTCAATTAAGTGTAAATATCATTAATTATTAATAATAACATAGAGTTAAAGGTAAATTGAGCAAATTGGCTATTTCCGGCAATTTATTGAAGTGTGTACCAAACTGGTAGCCCTTCGCATTAATCACTACCCAAGAAGTAGCTCTTGCTTTCAAAAAGGTTGGTGACCCCTGCTCTAGAATATCTCCATGTTAAGAAACTCGGCTTCAGCTGCACGATGATGTCTTGTTAGTAAACACAGACACGCCCCCCCTTCCCTCCCCACACCCACACCCACACACACACACACACACACACAGCGCCTCTTCTCTTGTCCCCGTTGTGACACAGGAAGAATCAGAAGGACGACACTGCAGCGCTCCAATAAAACACACTCAGATCTTCTGTTTTTAGCCGACACCACATAAAAAATAACGTAAAATAACGCAGTAACGCATCATGTAGTAACAGTAACTGAGTTATTGAAAATAAAAAATATTCAGTAACTCAGTCTTTGTAACACGTTAGTCCCAACACTGCCCATTTACCATTTACCATTTATCCGGCTTAGTGTAGTCCAGGGGTCACCAACCTTTTTGAAACCAAGAGCTACTTCTTGGGTAGTGATTAATGCGAAGGGCTACCAGTTTGATACACACTTAAATAAATTGCCAGAAATAGCCAATTTGCTCAATTTACCTTTAACTCTATGTTATTATTAATAATGAATGATATTTACACTTAATTGAACGGTTTAAAAGAGGAGAAAACACGAAAAAAATGACAATTAAATTTTGAAACATAGTTTATCTTCAATTTCGACTCTTTAAAATTCAAAATTCAACCGAAAAAAAGAACAGAAAAACTAGCAAATTCGAATCTTTTTGAAAAAATTAAAAAAAAAATTTTATGGAGCATCATTAGTAATTTTTCCTGATTAAGATTAATTTTAGAATTTTGATGACATGTTTTAAATAGGTTAAAATCCAATCTGCACTTTGTTAGAATATATAACAAATTGGACCAAGCTATATTTCTAACAAAGACAAATCATTATTTCTTCTAGATTTTCCAGAACAAAAATTTTAAAAGAAATTCAAAAGACTTTGAAATAAGATTTAAATTTGATTCTCCAGATTTTCTAGATTTTCCAGAATAATTTTTTTGAATTTTAATCATAATACATTTTAAGAAATATTTCACAAATATTGTTCGTCGAAAAAACAGAAGCTAAAATGAAGAATTAAATTAAAATGTATGTATTATTCTTTACAATAAAAATTTACATATTTACTTGAACATTGATTTAAATTGCCAGGAAAGAAGAGGAAGGAATTTAAAAGGTAAAAAGGTATATGTGTTTAAAAATCCTAAAATCATTTTTAAGGTTGTATTTTTTTCTCTAAAATTGTCTTTCTGAAAGTTATAAGAAGCAAAGTAAAAAAAATTAATGAATTTATATATACAAGCGACATCAGTGTGTAAAGGATATCACCACATGGGCTCAGGAACACTTCAGAAACCCACTGTCAGTAACTACAGTTGGTCGCTACATCTGTTAGTGCAAGTTAAAACTCTCCTATGCAAGGCGAAAACCGTTTATCAACAACACCCAGAAACGCCGTCGGCTTCGCTGGGCCCGAGCTCATCTTAAGATGGACTGATACAAAGTGGAAAAGTGTTCTGTGGTCTGACGAGTCCACATTTCAAATTGTTTTTGGAAACTGTAGACGTCGTGTCCTCCGGACCAAAGAGGAAAAGAACCATCCGGATTGTTATAGGCGCAAAGTGTAAAAGGCAGCATGTGTGATGGTATGGGGGTGTATTAGTGCACAAGACATGGGTAACTTACACATCTGTGAAGGCACCATTAATGCTGAAAGGTACATACAGCTTTTGGAGCAACATATGTTGCCATCCAAGCAACGTTACCATGGACGCCCCTGCTTATTTCAACAAGACAATGCTAAGCCACGTGTTACATCAAGGTGGCTTCATAAAAAAAGAGTGCGGGTACTAGACTGGCCTGCCTGTAGTCCAGACCTGTCTCCCATTGAAAATGTGTGAAGCCTAAAATAGCAGAAGGGAGACCCCCGGACTGTTGAACAACTTAAGCTGTACATCAAGCAAGAATGGGAAAGAATTCCACCTGAGAAGCTTCAAAAATGTGTCTCCTCAGTTCCCAAACCTTTACTGAGTGTTGTTCAAAGGAAAGGCCATGTAACACAGTGGTGAACATGCCCTTTCCCAACTACTTTGGCACGTGTTGCAGCCATGAAATTCTAAGTTTATTATTATTTGCAAAGAAAAAAATCAAGTTTATGAGTTTGAACATGAAATATGTTGTCTTTGTAGTGCATTCAACTGAATATGGCTTGAAAAGGATTTGCAAATCATTGTATTCCGTTTATATTTACATCTAACACCATTTCCCAACTCATATGGAGACGGGGTTTGTACATGAGTTGCCTCCATTCAACCTTTGCAGATAGCATAAATCTCCTTTCACACAAATAAAAAAAAAAGGCACACAAAAATCCGGCGGACAAGCCCCACACGGTGCCTTATTTTATCTTCAGGGAGTTGGCGAGCAGACAAGCAGCAACAGCGCGAGTGCACGGCATGCACAAGTCCAGCGGGCGACGGGTCGATGCAGAGCTTATTGACAAGCACAGTCGCCTCGCATGCGGCGTACGCTGGCATTGTGATGCTAAAACTTCCTCACAATGGCAGGGAAAATGGCCTGGTTTTTAGCATTGGCTAACTTTGGGCAAACAGCTTGTCAGGTGAGAGCCAACAACAACAACAACAACACTTCCTGCTGCTCATTTCTTCAATACTCCCATTCAGTGCGCACATTTTGTCCAAGTCGCTAATAGTGTCCAATTGTTAAAAGTAGCGGACGAGGGACGGGTGTGCATGTGTGATGTGCAGATGGACGGCGGGACCGGGCGGGTGGGGTGCCAGACGGACAGACTGGAGCCCACAATGCTTAGTCAAAGTCCCTTGTGGGATACAGCGCCACCTTCCCCCACCAAACGCTTCAATGGCGGCGATTTGGAGCTGGAAGAGGCGATCGTTGCCATCTGCTGTGGAGACTTTTATTGAAGCAACACCCTTCCTTGTGTGAGGAGGGTTTTTAAGGTGAAGGTTCGAGCTTCCCAGAGGGGTTACATGCTCTGGAAAGAACTCCAAGTTCAACACAGAGTTGTTTTTTTCTCATTTATCAGCGAGAAAAAGCATGTGGCTGAGATGTCTAAGGTGTCCTGTCGCTCATAATCAAAAACTTATTTTAGTAGTCATTCCTGCATTAAATTAGTGTTAAATTTTTTAATATAAAAAAAAAAAAAATTAAAAAAAAAAAAAAAAATTAGTGTTGTCTCGATACCAATATTTTGGTACCAGAACCTAAATGTATGTCGATACTTTTCGGTACATTTCTAAATGAAGGGGACCACAAAAAATGGCATTATTGGCTTTATTTGAACAAAAAATCTTAGGGTACATTAAACATATGTTTATTATTGTCATTTTCTTAAATGAAATAGTGAACATAGTAGAGCAGGGGTCACCAACGCGGTGCCCGCAGGCACCAGGTAGCCCGTAAGGACCAGATGAGTTGCCCGCTGGCCTTTTCTAAAAATAGCTCAAATAGCAGCACTTACCAGTGAGCTGCCTCTATTTTTTAAATGTTATTTATTTACTAGCAAGCTGGTCTCGCTTTGCCCGACATTTTTAATTCTAAGAGAGACAAAACTCAAATAGAATTTGAAAATCCAAGAAAATATTTTAAAGACTTGGTCTTCACTTGTTTAAATAAATTCATTAATGTTTTTACTTTGCTTCTTATAACTTTCAGAAACACAATTTTAGAGAAAAAAATACAACCTTAAAAATGATTTTAGGATTTTTAAACACATATACCTTTTTACCTTTTAAATTCCTTCCTCTTCTTTCCTGACAATTTAAATCAACGTTCAAGTAAATTTATTGTTTTTTATTTTAAAGAATAATAAATAAATTTTAACTTAATTATATGTATATATATATATATATATATATATATATATATATATATATATATATATATATATATATATATATATATATATATATATATATATATATATATATATATATATATACATAGATACATATATATATATATATATATATATATATATATATATATATATATATATATACATACATACATATATATATATATATATATATATATATATATATATATATATATATATATACATATATATATATATATATATATATATATATATATATATATATATATATATATATATATATATATATATATATATATATATATATATATATATAATTAAGTTAAAATTTATTTATTATTCTTTAAAATAAAAAACAATAAATTTACTTGAACGTTGATTTAAATTGTCAGGAAAGATGTATGTCTTAATTAGATTATCCAAAAAATAGTGCTCGATACCGTGGTAGAGCGTAATATGTATGTGTGGGAAAAAATCACAAGACTATTTCATCTCTACAGGCCTGTTTCATGAGGGATTTCCTCAATCCTCAGGAGATTTTTT
>NC_084737.1:1200782-1209868 GCF_033978785.1 Entelurus aequoreus
CCAATTACGTCACATTAAATATTCCACTTTGAGATATTTTTTGGGGGGGAAATTTTGCATATTTTGTGTTTGCCGTATAAAAAAACTGTTTTTTTTATTTTAAAAAAAAAGGCCTAAAACGAACAAACAAAAAACATAAACAACAATAAAACTTATAATTGACGGATAGATCTGAAGTTGATCTCGAGATTATTGGGTTGAAAGTAAACAGTAAAAAAAAATGGATAGTATATTTTTTAACACTTTAATGAGTAGGACACTTGTGGACAGGCCTGGCCCTAACCAATCTGGCGCCCTAGGCAAGATTTTTGGTGGCGCCCCCCCACATCGGCAGTGAAGTGTATATACTCACAAGAAACCGAATAGCTTTGTCTTTGACCTTTTTTTTTACTTAAAGAAAGCAAATTAACATATTATATGAGAATGTTACGTTATGATTATCTTTAACCGAATCACAGCAGTGCTCAAATTAAAAAAACAGCATTCCCTCTCATGTGATATTGCTTAATTAACATTAATGATGTGCACTTTAACAACTAGGCTAACAACTATACCTAATATCTAAAGGGGTGGAAAAGTGACTATTACCTGCAGGGCAAACATTAGCTAACCAGAAGGCAATAACAATATAAACAAAAACCACCTGCTTAAAAGATCTAATACAAATGTCCCTGAGGAATGTAAGGTGGGAGTACTGTAATTACCTAACGTTACATTATTATTTTCCATAACAATTTAGCCCCCTCCACAATATTAACCCGACGTTAAAACAGAACTAGCTATTTATTGATTAGCAATTGCCGAATCATGTAACATTAGCTTAATGCTAAAAAGCTAGGTTACTATCACATTCTGTAACAGACAAATAATTTAATGTAGGCTAACGTTACCTACCTGCTACCTCTGTCTTTTTCTCGTTTCTCCTCTTCTTTTCTCTTTTTTCTTCCCTGGGCACCTGACAGTTTTGGCCGTTTTGACATCTTGTGTTGATTTTTTGATGTGGTAAGAGTCATGATACGGGAAGGGAGGGGGCGCACCATGGGGGGGGGGGGGGGTAATGTTGTAACAAATAATATTTCTATTGAATAAGCTTTACTTTGCATTTTAATTAACGTGGGATTATTTTTTGTATTTAGAAATAATAGTACCAACTTTTTTTTTTTTTTTTTTTTCTCCAACATTTGTGGCACTGGCGTGGCGCCCCCTGATGGACGGCGCCCTTAGCATTTGCCTATACGGCCTATGCCACGGGCCGGCCCTGCTTGTGGATCCCTAATAATTGTAGTGTGTTTTGTTTTTAAGTGTCATTACTCAAAAAATTATAATGAATCAATGTTGTTATGAGTTATTGACCTTTTTAAGGCTCCAATTATTATATAATCTCAAATAGTCCACTTGAAAATTGTATTGGGTGAAAATATTGCATATTTTGTGTTTTTTTCCATAAAAAAACAGTTTTCTTTGACAAAAAGAACTTCAATCTTTAAAAACGTTATATTGACAGATAGACCTAATGTTGATTTAGAGCAGGGGTCACCAACTTTTTTGAAAGCAAGAGCTACTTCTTGGGTAGTGATTAATGCGAAGGGCTACCAGTTTGATACACACTTCAATAAATTGCCAGAAATAGCCAATTTTCTCAATTTACCTTTAACTCTATGTTATTATTAATAATTAATGATATTTACACTTAATTGAACGGTTTAAAAGAGGAGAAAACACGAAAACAATGACAATTCAATTTTGAAACATAGTTTATCTTCAATTTCGACTCTTTAAAATTCAAAATTCAACCGAAAAAAAAGAAGAGAAAAACTAGCTAATTCGAATCTTTTTGAAAAAATTAAAAAAATTATTAATGGAACATCATTAGTAATTTTTCCTGATTAAGATTAATTTTAGAATTTTGATGACATGTTTTAAATAGGTTAAAATCCAATCTGCACTTTGTTAGAATATATAACAAATTGGACCAAGCTATATTTCTAACAAAGATAAATCATTATTTCTTCTAGATTTTCCAGAACAAATTTTTTAAAAGGAATTCAAAAGACTTTGAAATAAGATTTAAATTTGATTCTACAGATTTTCTAGATTTTCCAGAATAATTTTTTTGAATTTGAATCATAATAAGTTTGAAGAAATATTTCACAAATATTCTTCGTCGAAAAAACAGAAGCTAAAATGTAGAATTAAATTAAAATGTATTTATTATTCTTTACAATAAAAAAAATAAATTTACTTGAACATTGATTTAAATTGCCAGGAAAGAAGAGGAAGGAATTTAAAAGGTAAAAAGGTATATGTGTTTCAAAATCCTAAAATCATTTTAAGGTTGTATTTTTTTCTCTAAAATTGTCTTTCTAAAAGTTATAAGAAGCAAAGTAAAAAAATTAATGAATTTATTTAAACAAGTGAAGACCAAGTCTTTCAAATATTTTCTTGGATTTCCAAATTCTATTTGAGTTTTGTCTCTCTTAGAATTAAAAATGTCGGGCAAAGCGAGACCAGCTTGCTAGTAAATAAATACAATTTAAAAAATAGAGGCAGCTCACTGGTAAGTGCTGCTATTTGAGCTATTTTTAGAACAGGCCAGCGGGCTACTCATCTGGTCCTTACGGGCTACCTGGTGCCCGCGGGCACCGCGTTGGAGACTCCTGATTTAGAGATTTAAAACGTGAATAATAATAAAAATAACGATACTGAATAATGACACTGTGGAGGGGGGCGTGGCCTGAGGCCCTGCCGCGGAACGGGGTGTGCCAGGACCGGCCTCGAAGACAGCGACAGGTGAGTAGATGGCCCAGGTGGACCTTGTTGTCTAATCACCTGTCGCCTTTATTAGCAGCAGCCGGGATGAGACACGTAGTTGGAGTTGGAGGTGCTGATGAGCGGACGCAGGGGGAAAAGACATTGTGCTGGAAAGCAGAAGCCTATTGCTATTTATGAGAATAAAACAGTGTTATACCCTGAATTCCAGGCTCTCCTGGCAGTGTGTGTAAAAATTGATTATTAATCAACTTGTTCATTTACTGTCGAAATCCACTTACTTTCTCTTTTAAACTTCTCTATCTAACTTCTGTTAAAATGTAATAATCACTTATTCTCCTGTTGTTTGATACTTTACATTAGTTTTGGATGATACCACACATTTAGGTATCGATCCGATACCAAGTAGTTACAGGATCATACATTGGTCATATTCAAAGTCCTCATGTGTCCAGGGACATATTTACTGACTTTATAAACATAATATAAATATTTTTAAAAAAGGAAAAAAGAATTTGTGACGATAAAAAATATCGATGTAATCATAGTAGTATCGACTAGATACGCTCTTGTGCTTGGTATCATTACAGTGGATGTCAGGTGTAGATCCACCCATGGCATTTGTTAACATTCAGGAGCGCCAGCCTGTTAGAGCGTATCTAGTCGATACTTCTATGATTACATCGATATTTTTTATCATCACAACTAGGGATGTCCGATAATGGCTTTTTGCCGATATACGATATGCCGATATTGTCCAACTCTTTAATTACCGATACCGATATCAACCGATACCGATATCAACCGATATATACAGTGGTGGAATTAACACATTATTATGCCTAATTTGGACAACCAGGTATGGTGAAGATAAGGTACTTTTTTAAAAAAATGAATCAAATAAAATAAGATAAATAAATTAAAAACATTTTCTTGAATAAAAAAGAAAGTAAAACAATATAAAAACAGTTACATAGAAACTAGTAATTAATGAAAATTTGTCAAATTAACTGTTAAAGGTTAGTACTATTAGTGGAGCAGCAGCACGCACAATCATGTGTGCTTACGGACTGTATCCCTTGCAGACTGTATTGATATATATTGATATATAATGTAGGAAGCAGAATATTAATAACAGAAAGAAACAACCCTTTTGTGTGAATGAGTGTAAATGGGGGAGGGAGGTTTTTTGGGTTGGTGCACTAATTGTAAGTGTATCTTGTGTTTTTTATGTGGATTTAATTAAAAAAAAACAAAAAAAAAACAAAAACAAAAAAACGATACTGATAATAAAAAAACCGATACCGATAATTTCCGATATGACATTTTAACGCAATTATCGGCCGTTGTGATCTCTAATCACAACATCTTTTTTCCTTTGTCTAAAATGTACATTATGTTTATAAAGTCAGTAAATACGTCCCTGGACTCATGAAGACTTTGAATATGACCAATGTATGATCCTGTAACTACTTGGTATCGGACCCATACCTAAATGTGTGGTATCATCCAAAACTAATGTCAAGTATCAAAGAAGAGAAGAACAAGTGATTATTACATTTGAACAGAAGTGTAGATAGAACATGTTGAAAGAGAAAGTAAGCAGATATTAACAGGTAATGAACAAGTAGATTAATAATTCAGTTCCTACTGCTTGTCCCTCACAATTTTGACAAAGTAATAGGTGTATAAATGACAGCAGACTAATTAGGAGTCTTTGTTTGTTTACTTACTACTAAAAGACAAGTTGTCTTGTATGTTCACTATTTTATTGAAGGACTAAATGACAATAATAAACATATGTTTAATGTACCTTTGGATCTTGTGTTGAAATAAAGCAAATTATGCCATTTTTTTGTGGTCCCCTTTATTTAGAAAAGTACCGAAATACATTTAGGTACTGGTACCAAAATATTGGTATCGAGACAACCCTAATTTAATGTAGGAATGACTATTAAAAGAAGTTTTTGATTATGAGTGACAGGACACCGAGACATCTCAGCCACATGCTTAATGAGAAAAAAACCCAACTGTTTTATTTAAGGACTAAATAGTTTTTCCATGGCAATAATAAACGTATGTTTAATGTGCCGTCAGATTTTTTTGTTCAAATAAAGCCAATCATTTTTGTGGCCCCCTTTTATTTAGAAAAGTATCCAAGCATCGAAATACATTTTGGTGCGGTACCAAAATATTGGTATCGGGACTGTCATGTCCCGGGCGCATTCACCTGGGCGCACCTCCAGGTGCGTGCCAGTCCGGCTGCAGCAAGCAGCTGCAATCAATCGCCGGGCAACCAGCACACCTGAAGCTGGTGATGGGACCTGCCTTCTTAAGCCAGCACAAGCTGCTATCCGGGGCCAGAACGTAGCGGCCTCAGAATCAGAATCAGAATAGTTTTTATTGCCATTGTTTGAGAACGGGTTCACAAACTGGGAATTTTACAATTTAACACAGAATAGGTAATAACATGAGCTGTAACTAAGCTATCAGATCTTGTTATTGTTCATGTGCCTGATGGCCGAGGGGAAAAAACTGTTCGGACCTGTCATGTACAGTAAGCCAAATCTATCTAGCTCTATGCTCTCTCCGTTTTCTCCCCCCGCCGTGTTTCACTTGTGTCGTGTCTGCCTTGTCGTCATCCAGCAGCAATTCCTCCTTTCCCGCGTCACGAGCGGTGTGTCTCGTCTCCCCGTGTTCCCTCTGGTTCTCTGGCTGCTTCTTGGATCTCCACCTCCCGCCCGGACACGGACACGGACTCTGACGCCTCGTTATTTCCCCCCCCCCCCCCCCCCCACTGCCTGCCTGTCTCACGGACCTTCCAGCCTGCCTTTCCCCTCTCGGACTTTCGCCTCTCACTCAACAATCCCGGTAACACAGAACAGTTAATTCACACACATAGTCGCACACCGTACACTTTTGGATTCGAGGTCAGGTCGCAGGGGCAGCAGCCTAAGCAGAAAAACCCAGACTTCCCTCTCCCTAGCCACTTCGTCCAGCTCCTCCCGGGGGATTCCGAGGTGTTCCCAGGCCAGCCGGGAGACATAGTCTTCCCAACGTGTCCTGGGTCTTCCCCGTGGCCTCCTGCCGGTCGGACGAGCCCCATACACCTCCCTAGGGAGGCGTTCGGGTGGCATCCTGACCAGATGCCCGAACCACCTCATCTGGCTCCTCTCCATGTGGAGGAGCAGTGGCTTTACTTTGATCCCCTCCCGGATGACAGAGCTTCTCACCCTATCTCTAAGAGCACCGCCACCCGGCGGAATAAACTCATTTCGGCCGCTTGTACCCGTGATCTTGTCCTTTCGGTCAAAACCCAAAGCTCATGACCATAGGTGAGGATGGGAACGTAGATCGACCGGTAAATTGACAGCTTTGCCTTCCGGCTCAGCTCCTTCTTCACCACAACGGATCGATACAGCGTCCGCATTACTGAGGACGCCGCACCGATCCGCCTGTCGATCTCACCATCCACTCTTCCCTCACTCGTGAGCAAGACTCCGAGGTACTTGAACTCCTCCACTTGGGGCAGGGTCTCCTCCCCAACTTGGAGATGGCACTCCACCCTTTTCCCAGGCGAGAACCATGGACTCGGACTTGGAGGTGCTGATTCTCATCCCAGTCGCTACACACTCGGCCGCGAACCGATCCAGTGAGAGCTGAAGATCCTGGCCAGTTGAAGCCATCAGGACCACATCATCTGCAAAAAGCAGGGACCTAATCCTGCAGCCACCAAACCAGATCCCCTCAACGCCTTGACTGCGCCTAGAAATTCTGTCCATGAAAGTTATAAACAGAATGGGTGACAAAGGGCAGCCTTGGCGGAGTCCAACCCTCACTGGAAACGGGTCCGACTTACTGCCGGCAATGCGGACCAAGCTCTGGCACTGATCATACAGGGAGCGGACTGCCACAATCAGACGGTCCGATACCCCGTACTCTCTGAGCACTCCCCACAGGACTTCCCGAGGGACACGGTCGAATGCCTTCTCCAAGTACACAAAGCACCCCTCAACGCCCTGACTGCGCCTAGAAATTCTGTCCATGAAAGTTATAAACAGAATGGGTGACAAAGGGCAGCCTTGGCGGAGTCCAACCCTCACTGGGAACGTGTCCGACTTACTGCCGGCAATGCGGACCAAGCTCTGACACTGATCATACAGGGAGCGGACCGCCACAATCAGACGGTCCGATACCCCATACTCTCTGAGCACTCCCCACAGGACTTCCCGAGGGACACGGTCGAATGCCTTCTCCAAGTCCACAAAGCACCCCTCAACGCCCTGACTGCGCCTAGAAATTCTGTCCATGAAAGTTATAAACAGAATGGGTGACACAGCTTACACTGACGGTAGCCGTATCAAACAACTTTAACATTGTTACGTTACAAATATGCGCCACACTGTGAACCCACACCAAAAAAGAATGAAAAACACATTTCTGGAGAACATCCCACCGTAACACAACATAAACACAACACAACCATTACCCAGAATCCCATGCAGCCCTAACTCTTCCGGTCTACATTATACACCCCCGCTACCACCAAATCCCCCCACACATCAACCCCCCCCCCCCCCCCCCCCTCTCCATGCGTTGGTTGAGCGGAAGAGTTAGGGCTGCATGGGATTCTGGGTATTGGTACCGTCAGTGTAAGATGTGTGGCTGCTGAGTTAGTATGCCTTGCTGTCACTTACGTGAGCAAGCTGAAATTGCATTCTACGTGTGGTCGAGCAGGTACACTGTTAGGGCAGACTGTAGAGGGCGCCAAATGCAGTGTCATCACGCTCTGATATTCGGGAGTCTCCCGGGAAAAGTGAGAGGGTTGGCAAGTATGACGCTATCAAGCGCCATTCATTCAAAACTCGCGGGCTGCACTAACATCAAATTTCCACATTAAAGTGCGTGCCGGTGCGTGTGTCGGAGACCCCTGGTTAACATAGCACAAAGCATTTAAGCTTTGTATGCGGTGTTTTTCATTTTAAATTTTAATTTTTTTTTTTGTGGCTCCCATTACTTTCTTTTATTTGTGAAACTTGCCAAAATGGCTCTTTGAGTGGTAAAGGTTGCCGACCCCTGCACTATAGCTATTAGTTAGTGACTAAAGTGGACATATTATACTATAGCTATTCTTTCGTGGCTAAATTGAACATATTATAGGTCTAAATCTCGTAGGGTCTATGCTGGCAAGGAGTATTATAATCCAATATTTCATTTAGTCTCCAATTTGAGGTTTAAGTAGCCCTCATTAGCTAACATGGCGACTATCATTATGAAAAATACAGTATATGGATGTCATAAACGCACTCAGATGCATTTTAATTTGACTCATTTGCTAGATCTTCTGCTGGTGATAAACCACCGAATTGATTGTTCTTGAGGCGCAGTTACAAGAATCAAATCATAAATCAGTCCTTAATCTAATCGTATGTTCTCTCCTCCTTTTAGCTCTCATTTCTGCGTCGTCGTTCCCCCAAGATGACTTGCTGCCAGAATTCTGCTCACTAATCCAGCCCATTAATGAGGTTAGGTGAAGATATTGGATTAACAGCAGATTAAAGATGATTAATGCTTCATAATGACAACTAATCTGGTTTTAGGGGCCTTTTTTAAATGTGCCTTTGCGTCTGTGCCCGCCTTTTTTATTTATTTATTTTTTATTTTTTGGTCCGCCTGACTCATCTGCCTGTAGGTGCTGAAGTATTCATGAGATGTTGGTTTAAAGGAATGGGGAGGAAAGGAAGGCGCTGCACTTTAAATCCAGCAGGCGGACAAATTATTGGCATTTATCAAACTGAATGTAAACGCATGAATGGGTTTGACATGAGGGTTTAGAAGGAATTGGACCAAAGTTCTGCTCTGCCAAAAAAATGGCCCGAATGAAAACATGTTTCACGTCAGCATATGTCATGCACTTTATTGCCAAAAGTATTTGGCCACCTGCCTTGACTCACATATGAACTTGAAGTGCCATACCATTCCTAACCCATAGGGTTCAACATGATGTTGTGCAGCTATTACAGCTTCAACTCTTCTGGGAAGGCTGTCCACAAGGTTGCGGAGTGTATTTATAGGAATTGTCCACCATTCTTCCAAAAGCTCATTGGTGAGGTCACACACTGATGTTGGTGTCAGGACTCTGTGCAGGCCAGTCAAGTTCATCCACACCAGACTCTGGCATCCATGTCTTTATGGACATTGCTTCGTGCACTGGTGCCTAGTCATGTTGGAAGAGGAAGGGGCCCGCTCCAAAACTGTTCCCACAAGGTTTGGGAGCATGGAATTGTCCAAAATGTTTTGGTATCCTGGAGCATTTA
>NC_084737.1:1217388-1269888 GCF_033978785.1 Entelurus aequoreus
ATAAAAAATCTGGGGTTTTTTTGACAAAAAGAGCATATAACTTAAATCATTAAAAACGTTATATTGACAGATAGACCTAATGTTGATTTAGAGATTTAAAACATGAATAATAATAAAAATAACAATACTGAATAATGACACTGTGGAGGGGGGCGTGGCCTGAGGGCCTGCCGCGGAACGGGGTGTGCCAGGACCGGCCTCGAAGACAGTGACAGGTGAGTAGATGGCCCAGGTGGACCTTGTTATCTAATCACCTGTTGCCTTTATTAGCAGCAGCCGGAATGAGACACGAAGTTGGAGTTGGAGGTGCTGATGAGCGGACGCAGGGGGAAAAGACATTGTGCTGGAAGGCAGAAGCCTATAGCTATTTATGAGAATAAAACAGTGTTACACCCTGAATTCCGGGCTCTCCTGGCAGTTTGGGGTTGTCCGAAGAACCCACTAGAGGGCAACCTCTACAGACCCATTTTTTCATTTTTTTTGGATCAAAACCCTTTGGGGTCCCTGGGATCAAGCCTGAGTGGAGGCCTAAATGTATATTTTTTATACATATATTGTATTGGTTTTTAAAATAAAAATATCAAAATGGCCCCCGCTTGCTTTGATTTTTCAGTGTGTGGCCCTCAGTGAAAAAAATTTGGACACCCCTGATATATGTGCTTGTTTTTTGGGGGTTTTTTTTTATGCAAGAAGCCAGGCGTTTTCTATTCTCGTATCTTAATTTGAAAACATTTGCAAAAGATCTAGGAAGTCAAGTGTCATCAGATGATAGTTGTGTGTATTATTGTGGTGGGTTTCTACTTCCTGTTCTCCATGAGCTTCAAGAGGGAGCTTCAAGAGGGAGGTGTGCTTGAAGCTCATGGAGAGAATGCCAAGAGTGTGCAAAGCAGTAATCAGAGCAAAAGGTGGCTATTTTGAAGAAACTGGAATATAAAACATGTTTTCAGTTATTTCACCTTTTTTTGTTGTTAAGTACATAACTCCACATGTGTTCATTCATAGTTTTGATGTGACAATCTACAATGTAAATAGTCATGAAAATAAAGAAAACATTGAATGAGGAGAAGGTGTGTCCAAACTTTTGGCCTGTGCTGTATTTATGTATGTTTATTAGTCCCAATACCAATATTTTGGTAGCGGTACCAAAATGTATTTCGATACTTTTCTAAATAAAGATAACAAAAAAGGCAATATTGGCTTTATTTTAACAAAAAAACCTTAGGGTACATTAAATATATGTTTATTATTGTAATCAAAGAACAATTTAGTCCTTAAAGGCCTACTGAAATGAATTTGTTTTATTTAAACGGGGATAGCAGATCCATTCTATGTGTCATACTTGATCATTTCGCGATATTGCCATATTTTTGCTGAAAGGATTTAGTAGAGAACATCGACGATAAAGTTCGCAACTTTTGGTCGCTGATAAAAAAAAAGCCTTGCCTGTACCGGAAGTAGCGTGACGTCACAGGTTGAAAGGCTCCTCACATTTCCCCATTGTTTACACCAGCAGCGAGAGCGATTCGGACCGAGAAAGCGACGATTACCCCATTAATTTGAGCCAGGATGAAAGATTCGTGGATGAGGAACGTGAGAGTGACGGACTAGAGTGCAGTGCAGGACGCATTTTTTTTTCGCTCCGACCATAACTTAGTCAAGTCAAGTCAAGTCAACTTTATTTATATAGCACGTTTTCAACAACTTTTAAATTGAACCAAAGTGCTTTACAGGTTTAAAAAAGCATAAAGCAAAAAAAACAACTAAGCAAAACAAACAAACAAACAAACAAAGAACATAAACAATGAATGTGCTAAACTAGATAGTGCAAATGCAATACGGTAAAAGGGGTCGAATAAAAAAGTTTAAAAAAAAAAAAAATTAAAAAATTTTTAAAAAAATAAAAATAAAAAAATAAAAAACTTAGGTACAAGCTGGCTCATTGGATTCCACACTCTCTCCTTTTTCTATTTTGGATCACGGATTTGTATTTTAAACCACCTGGGATACTATATCCTCTGGAAAATGAGAGTCGAGAACGCGAAATGGACATTCACAGTGACTTTTATCTCCGCGACAATACATCGACGAAGCTCTTTAGCATGAGCTAACGTGATAGCATCGGGCAGATAGAAACAGACGAAATAAACCCCTGACTGGAAAAATAGACAAAAAATCAACAATACTATTAAACCATGGACATGTAAATACACGGTTAATGCTTTCCAGCTTGGCGAAGATTAACAATTCTGTTGCTTACGACGCCATTGAAGCTAACTTAACAACCGGACCTCACAGAGCTATGCTAAAAACATTAGCTATCCACCTACGCCAGCCAGCCCTCATCTGCTCATCAACACCCGTGCTCACCTGCGTTCCAGCGATCGACGGTGCGACGAAGGACTTCAACCGATCACCGATGCGGTCGGCGGCTAGCGTCGGATAGCGCGTCTGCTCTCCATCTCAAAGTCCTCCTGTTTGTGTTGCTGCAGCCAGCCGCTAATACACCGATCCCCCTTACAGCTTTCTTCTTTGCAGTCTCCATTGTTCATTAAACAAATTGCAAAAGATTCACCAACACAGATGTCCAGAATACTGTGGAATTTTGCGATGAAAACCGAGCTTTTTGTATTGGATACAATGGCGTCCGAATACTTCTGCTTAACTATTGACGTCACGCGCAAACGTCATCATACATAGACGTTTTCAACCGGAAGTTTAAAATGTCACTTTATAAGTTAACCCGGCCGTATTGGCATGTGTTGCAATGTTAAGATTTCATCATTGATATATAAACTATCAGACTGCGTGGTCGCTAGTAGTGGCTTTCAGTAGGCCTTTAAATAAAATAGTGAACATACTAAACAACTTGTCTTTTAGTAGTAAGTAAACAAACAAAGACTCCTAATTTAGTCTGCTGACGTATGCAGTAACATATTGTGTCATTTATACACCCATTATTTTGTACACATTATGACAAAATGTCATTAATGTCAAAATTATATATCCATTTTTAAACTGTAAAAATTGATTATTAATCAACTTGTTCATTTACTGTCGAAATCCACTTACTTTCTCTTTTAAACTTCTCTATCTAACTTCTGTTAAAATGTAATAATCACTTATTCTCCTGTTGTTTGATACTTTACATTAGTTTTGGATGATACCACACATTTAGGTATCGATCCGATACCAAGTAGTTACAGGATCATACATTGGTCATATTCAAAGTCCTCATGTGTCCAGGGACGTATTTACTGACTTTATAAACATAATATAAATATTTAAAAAAAAGGAAAAAAGACTTTGTGAAGATAAAAAATATCGATGTCATCATAGTAGTATCGACTAGATACGCTCTTGTGCTTGGTATCATTACAGTGAATGTCAGGTGTAGATCCACCCATGGCATTTGTTTACATTCAGGAGCGCCAGCCTGTTAGAGCGTATCTAGTCGATACTTCTATGATTACATCGATATTTTTTATCATCACAACTAGGGATGTCCGATAATGGCTTTTTGCCGATATCCGATATGCCAATATTGTCCAACTCTTTAATTACCGATACCGATATCAACCGATACCGATATCAACCGATATATGCAGTCGTGGAATTAACACATTATTATGCCTAATTTGGACAACCAGGTATGGTGAAGATAAGGTACTTTTTTTAAAAATGAATCAAATAAAATAAGATAAATAAATTAAAAACATTTTCTTGAATAAAAAAGAAAGTAAAACAATATAAAAACAGTTACATAGAAACTAGTAATTAATGAAAATGAGTAACATTAACTGTTAAAGGTTAGTACTATTAGTGGAGCAGCAGCACGCACAATCATGTGTGCTTACGGACTGTATCCCTTGCAGACTGTATTGATATATATTGATATTTAATGTAGGAAGCAGAATATTAATAACAGAAAGAAACAACCCTTTTGTGTGAATGAGTGTGAATGGGGGGAGGGAGGTTTTTTGGGTTGGTGCACTAATTGTAAGTGTATCTTGTGTCTTTTATGTGGATAAAATTAAAAAAAATAAAAAATAAAAATAAAAAATAAACGATTCTGATAATAAAAAAAACGATACCGATAATTTCCGATATGACATTTTAACGCATTTATCGGCCGATAATATCGGCAGACCGATATTATCGGACATCTCTAATCACAACATCTTTTTTCCTTTGTCTAAAATGTATATTATGTTTATAAAGTCAGTAAATACGTCCCTGGACACATGAGGACTTTGAATATGACCAATGTATGATCCTGTAACTACTTGGTATCGGATCCATACCTAAATGTGTGGTATCATCCAAAACTAATGTCAAGTATCAAAGAAGAGAAGAACAAGTGATTATTACATTTGAACTGAAGTGTAGATAGAACATGTTGAAAGAGAAAGTAAGCAGATATTAACAGTAAATGAACAAGTAGATTAATAATTCAGTTTTCTACTGCTTTTCCCTCACAATTTTGACAAAGTAATAGGTGTATAAATGACAGCAGACTAATTAGGAGTCTTTGTTTGTTTACTTACTACTGAAAGACAAGTTGTCTTGTATGTTCGCTATTTTATTGAAGGACTAACTTGCATTAATAAACATATGTTTAATGTACCTTTGGATCTTGTGTTGAAATAAAGCAAATTATGCCATTTTTTTGTGGTCCCCTTTATTTAGGAAAGTACCGAAAAGTATCGGAATACATTTAGGTACTGGTACCAAAATGTTGGTATCGAGACAACCCTAATTTAATGTAGGAATGACTATTAAAAGACGTTTTTGATTATGAGTGACAGGACACCGAGACATCTCAGCCACATGCTTAATGAGAAAAAAACCCAACTCTTTTATTTAAGGACTAAATAGTTTTTTGATGGCAATAATAAAAGTATGTTTAATGTGCCGTCAGATTTTTTGTTCAAATAAAGCCAATAATGACATTTTTTTTGTGGCCCCTTTATTTAGAAAAGTATCCAAGCATCGAAATACATTTTGGTGCGGTACCAAAATATTGGTATCGGGACTGTCATGTCCCGGGCGCATTCATCTGGGCGCATCTCCAGGCGCGTGCCAGTCCGGCTGCAGCAAGCAGCTGCAATCAATCGCCGGGCAACCAGCACACCTGAAGCTGATGATGGGACCTGCCTTCTTAAGCCAGCACAAGCCAGAACGTAGCGACCTCAGAATCAGAATCAGAATATTTTTTATTGCCATTGTTTGAGAACGAGTTCACAAACTGGGAATTTTACAATTTAACACAGAATAGGTAATAACATGAGCTGTAACTAAGCTATCAGATCTTCTTATTGTTCATGTGTCTGATGGCCGAGGGGAAAAAACTGTTCGGACCTGTCATGTACAGTAAGCCAAATCTATCTAGCTCTATGCTCTCTCTGTTTTCTCCCCCCGCCGTGTTTCACTTGTCTCGTGTCTGCCTTGTCGTCATCCAGCAGCAATTCCTCCGTTCCCGCGTCACGAGCGGTGGGGCTCGTCTCCCCGTGTTCCCTCTGGTTCTCTGGCTGCTTCTTGGATCTCCACCTCCCGCCCGGACACGGACACGGACTCTGACGCCTCGTTATTTCCCCCCCACTGCCTGCCTGTCTCACGGACCTTCCAGCCTGCCTTTCCCCTCTCGGGCTTCCGCCTCTCACTCAACACTCCCGGTAACACACAACAGTTAATTCACACACATAGTCGCACACCGTACACTTTTGGATTCGAGGTCAGGTCGCAGGGGAAGCAGCCTAAGCAGAGAAACCCAGACTTCCCTCTCCCTAGCCACTTCGTCCAGCTCCTCCCGGGGGATTCCGAGGTGTTCCCAGGCCAGCCGGGAGACATAGTCTTCCCAACGTGTCCTGGGTATTCCCCTTGGCCTCCTGCCGGTCGGACGAGCCCCATACACCTCCTTAGGGAGGCGTTCAGGTGGCATCCTGACCAGATGCCCGAACCACCTCATCTGGCTCCTCTCCATGTGGAGGAGCAGTGGCTTTACTTTGATGACAGAGCTTCTCACCCTATCTCTAAGGGAGAGCCCCGCCACCCGGCGGAATAAACTCATTTCGGCCGCTTGTACCCGTGATCTTGTCCTTTCGGTCAAAACCCAAAGCTCATGACCATAGGTGAGGATGGGAACGTAGATCGAACGGTAAATTGAGAGCTTTGCCTTCCGGCTCAGCTCCTTCTTCACCACAACGGATCGATACAGCGTCCGCATTACTGAAGACGCCGCACCGATCCGCCTGTCGATCTCACCATCCACTCTTCCCTCACTCGTGAGCAAGACTCCGAGGTACTTGAACTCCTCCACTCGGAGCAAGGTCTCCTCCCCAACTTGGAGATGGCACTCCACCCTTTTCCCAGGCGAGAACCATCGACTCGGACTTGGAGGTGCTGATTCTCATCCCAGTCGCTTCACACTCGGCCGCGAACCGATCCAGTGAGAGCTGAAGATCCTGGCCAGATGAAGCCATCAGGACCACATCATCTGCAAAAAGCAGAGACCTAATCCTGCAGCCACCAAACCGGACCCCCTCAACGCCTTGACTTTGCCTAGAAATTCTGTCCATGAAAGTTATAAACAGAATGGGTGACAAAGGGCAGCCTTGGCGGAGTCCAACCCTCACTGGAAACGGGTCCAACTTACTGCCGGCAATGCGGACCAAGCTCTGACACTGATCATACAGGGAGCGGACCGCCACAATCAGACGGTCCGATACCCCGTACTCTCTGAGCACTCCCCACAGGACTTCCCGAGGGACACGGTCGAATGCCTTCTCCAAGTCCACAAAGCACCCCTCAACGCCCTGACTGCGCCTACAAATTCTGTCCATGAAAGTTATAAACAGAATCGGTGACAAAGGGCAGCCTTGGCGGAGTCCAACCCTCACTGGAAACGGGTCCGACTTACTGCCGGCAATGCGGACCAAGCTCTGACACTGATCATACAGGGAGCGGACCGCCACAATCAGACGGTCCGATACCCCATACTCTCTGAGCACTCCCCACAGGACTTCCCGAGGGACACGGTCGAATGCCTTCTCCAAGTCCACAAAGCACCCCTCAACGCCCTGACTGCGCCTAGAAATTCTATCCATAAAAGTTATGAACAGAATGGGTGACAAAGGGCAGCCTTGGCGGAGTCCAACCCTCACTGGAAACGGGTCCGACTTACTGCCGGCAATGCGGACCAAGCTCTGGCACTGATCATACAGGGAGCGGACCGCCACAATCAGACAGTCTGATACCTCATACTCTCTGAGCACCATTCCCTTGTTTATTAATATTATTTTCTTATTTATATGTATATATTTCATTGAGTTAACTACGTCCCTGTTGTCTTCATCCCCTGAACAAACCGTAACAGGGACAACCCTAATACAGTATCAACCTAAGAGTTACTATTACACTATAGCAGGGGTCGGCAACCCGCGGCTCTGGAGCCGCATGCGGCTCCTTGACCACTCTGATGCGGCTCAGCTACATACATGCCGACCCCCCGATTTTCCCAGGAGATTTATGGATGTCAGTGTCTCTCATAAATTACTCCCAGGGAAAAAATAATCCTATTTACACTCTAATTACTAAATAAAGGGCGTGCCCTAATTGCACTGCAGTAATTGTCCTCTATAGCATTTACATACAGCGTGCCAGTCCAGCCACATGTTGCATGTTGTTATTACTTGCACACACAGGAGATAGCAAAGCATACTTACTCATCAGCCACACAGCTTACACTGACGGTAGCCGTATCAAACAACTTTAACATTGTTACGTTACAAATATGCGCCACACTGTGAACCCACACCAAAAAAGAATGAAAAACACATTTCTGGAGAACATCCCACCGTAACACAACATAAACACAACACAACCATTACCCAGAATCCCATGCAGCCCTAACTCTTCCGGTCTACATTATACACCCCCGCTACCACCAAATCCCCCCACACATCAACCCCCCCCCCCCCCCCTCTCCGTGCGTTGGTTGAGCGGAAGAGTTAGGGCTGCATGGGATTCTGGGTATTGGTACCGTCAGTGTAAGATGTGTGGCTGCTGAGTTAGTATGCCTTGCTGTCACTTACGTGAGCAAGCTGAAATTGCATTCTACGTGTGGTCGAGCAGGTACACTGTTAGGGCAGACTGTAGAGGGCGCCAAATGCAGTGTTATCACGCTCTGATATTCGGGAGTGTCCCGGGAAAAGTGAGAGGGTTGGCAAGTATGACGCTATCAAGCGCCATTCATTCAAAACTCGCGGGCTGCACTAACATCAAATTTCCACATTAAAGTGCGTGCCGGTGCGTGTGTCGGAGACCCCTAGTTAACATAGCACAAAGCATTTAAGCTTTGTATGCGGTGTTTTTCATTTTAAATTTTAAATTTTTTTTGTGGCTCCCATTACTTTCTTTAATTTGTGAAACTTGCCAAAATGGCTCTTTGAGTGGTAAAGGTTGCCGACCCCTGCACTATAGCTATTAGTTAGTGACTAAAGTGGACATATTATACTATAGCTATTCTTTCGTGGCTAAATTGGACATATTATAGGTTTAAATCTCATAGGTTCTATGCTGGCAAGGAGTATTATAATGCAATATTTCATTTAGTCTCCAATTTGAGGTTTAAGTAGCCCTCATTAGCTAACATGGCGACTATCATTATGAAAAATACAGTATATGGATGTCATAAACGCACTCAGATGCATTTTAATTTGACTCATTTGCTAGATCTTCTGCTGGTGATAAACCACCGAATTGATTGTTCTTGAGGCGCAGTTACAAGAATCAAATCATAAATCAGTCCTTAATCTAATCGTATGTTCTCTCCTCCTTTTAGCTCTCATTTCTGCGTCGTCGTTCCCCCAAGATGACTTGCTGCCAGAATTCTGCTCACTAATCCAGCCCATTAATGAGGTTAGGTGAAGATATTGGATTAACAGCAGATTAAAGATGATTAATGCTTCATAATGAGAACTAATCTGGTTTTAGGGGCCTTTTTTAAATGTGCCTTTGCGTCTGTGCCCGCCTTTTTTATTTTTTATTTTTTATTTTTTTGGTCCGCCTGACTCATCTGCCTGTAGGTGCTGAAGTATTCATGAGATGTTGGTTTAAAGGAATGGGGAGGAAAGGAAGGGGCTGCACTTTAAATCCAGCAGGCGGACAAATTATTGGCATTTATCAAACTGAATGTAAACGCATGAATGGGTTTGACATGACGGTTTAGAAGGAATTGGACCAAAGTTCTGCTCTGCCAAAAAAAATGGCCCGAATGAAAACATGTTTAACGTCAGCATATGTCATGCACTTTATTGCCAAAAGTATTTGGCCACCTGCCTTGACTCACATATGAACTTGAAGTGCCATACCATTCCTAACCCATAGGGTTCAACATGATTTTGTGCAGCTATTACAGCTTCAACTCTTCTGAGAAGGCTGTCCACAAGGTTGCGGAGTGTGTTTATAGGAATTGTCCACCATTCTTCCAAAAGCGCATTGGTGAGGTCACACACTGATGTTGGTGTCAGGACTCTGTGCAGGCCAGTCAAGTTCATCCACACCAGACTCTGTCATCCATGTCTTTATGGACATTGCTTCGTGCACTGGTGCCTAGTCATGTTGGAAGAGGAAGGGGCCCGCTCCAAAACTGTTCCCACAAGGTTTGGGAGCATGGAATTGTCCAAAATGTTTTGGTATCCTGGAGCATTTAAAGTTCCTTTCACTGGAACTAAGGGGTCAAACCCAACTCCTGAAGAACAAACAAAGCAGTAGTCAGAGCAAAGGGTGACTATTTTGTAGAAACTAGAATATGAAACATGTTTTCAGTTATTTTTTGTTAAGTATATAACTCCACATGTGTTCATTCTTAGTTTTGATGTGACAATCTACAATGTAAATAGTCATGAAAATAAAGAAAACGCATTGAATGAGAAGGTGTGTCCTCATGAAACAGGCCTGTAGAGATGAAATAGTCTTGTGATTTTTTTCCCACACATACATATTACGCTCTACCACGGTATCGAGCACAATTTTTTGGGGGGGGGATAATTTAATTAAGACATATATATATATATATATATATATATATATATATATATATATATATATATATATATATATATATATATATATATATATATATATATATATATATATATATATGTGTGTGTGTGTGGGAAAAAATCACAAGACTATTTCATCTCTACAGGCCTGTTTCATGAGGGGTTTCCTCAATATCCTGAGGATTGAGGAAACCCCTCATGAAACAGGCCTGTAGAGATGAAATAGTCTTGTAATTTTTAAAATAATGGATTTACAACCATAAAAAATGCATTTGAAATGTAAAAAAATATTTTCAAACTAAATCTTTTTTTTTTTGCAAATCTGTTTTTTAGGTGCATTTTTTTTATTTTTTTTATTGGTTGCCAATTTTTTTGTTTTGGTTTGAGATATTTTTTCGTTGCAAAAGGCTACGCCCACAATATTAAAAATGAGTCGTAACCAAAAGAAAAACTGCGAACAAAAATGTTTTTTTTTTGCAACCGTAAAAAAAACATATATTCACGACAAGAAAAAAAAAAGATTTGCATCCAGAAAAAGGATTATTATCCCCCAAAATATTTACATCAAAAACATTGTTTTGTTTGAAAATAGTTTTTCAATTTCAAATCCATTTTTTGGTTTGCAATTACATTTTATTTGTTGTTTACAATTCTTTTCTTTGGGGTTGCATATTGTTTTGCTTGGTTGCATTAAAAAAAAAAAAAACACAAATAATTATTTTTCATTTATTCATTTATTTCAGGTAATGACATTAAAAAAAAGTACAAGGTAGACAACACCTAATAACATACATTAATATAGTGCAAAATGTAATGTACAGTTTTTACTTTGTTTAAGGATTATACAAATATTGTATTATGTTCTCTATACTCTTGTTAAAAAGATCAAATTTGGTTGAAAAATTTAACTTTCAGCAAACATTCACTTTAAATCAAGCACTTTTTTTGCACCCATCCAGTTGTCTTTTCACTGATATTGAAAATAAATATTTGTCTTTATTCAGAGTCGTCTTATATTCTCGTTCATTCCATCAAGTCCTCTGAGCCGTCCACCTGCAGGTCTCCACTTAATAAAGTCTTTCTTTGTCCTTTCCTGCCACCCTCATTCATCCTCTCTTCCCTCCGCTTTTCATTCCCGGAGTCCCAATTCTCCATTTCCCTCCAACCCCAGACTCCCCAAGGCTTTGAGGCCATCCGCCGCCCCTCGAGGACGATGGCAATACTTCTCCCTCAAGCCTTTTTTATTCACCGTCCACCTTACAGCCGTCCCACGGGATTGTCCTGCGCCACTTAAAATAGAAGACCAAAAAAAAAAATCCCCCCCCCCCCCCCCCAGCTCCTTTCTGTAGAACTGATGAATGAGTCGGGGCAGATGTGGATGAGAGGAGAGCAATTAAAAAAAATCTCTCCTCTTTTTCTCTCTGCCGGCCATCCGGAGGGAGCGCGAGGAGAGAGATTGTGTCTGGCACGCATGGAAAAGAAATACCTCGGTCTGAAAAAAGCCTCTTTTTGAAGACTGAATAAGTGAGGAGAAATGGACCACAAATGTCTTTTTATGGCCATCTTGAATCGAGCACATTTGGTTGATGGAGAACAGACAAGTGGCAGCTTTAATCTGTGAAATGCATGTTTGTTATCTTTGGCCAGATAGCAGCACCAGCTATCATCTCGGTGTTACTATTTGGTTATCGGGGCTTTTTTGTGGCATCTATTCATTCTATTCTTCCATTTTATCACTTACAGTATGAAACGTGTACGTACTTTTGTGTAATCATTGCATATTTGTCAGGAGTGTGAATTTTTGGGCACCTAACAATTCGGTCCGATTCCTGGGATGATGATTCGATTCAGAATCGATTCTTGATTCAGCTCCGAGTGTTGCAATGTATCATTTGGTACATTGGCGTTGTTAGGCCTATTTTAGGGGGGCTCAAGCCCCCCTAAAATGTTCTTAAGCCCCCCTAAATAATTTGGTGTTTAAAAAAAAAAAAAAAAAAAATCTTTTTTTTTTTACAAATACATGCCGACATATTCATTATAAAGTGGCCCGAATATGAGTTTAAATAAATAATCATATAACCTGTCATTATTCACTCATTTTCCCCTCACTTCATAGCGTAAGGTATAGAGCCTCTTTAGTGCGTCGGTATCCAATCCATTCCACATGTTCATATAGAAAAATGCCCACATCACTCAAAATCCAGTCCGAGTTTTCTCTGCGACCTTGCTTGCGGTCCTTGGACTTGTTCTTATAGAAAATGCCCACATCTTTTAAAATCCAGTCCGCATTTTCTCTGCGTCCTTGCTTGCGGTCCTGCAGGTGTACGAAGCACATGAGCACACAGCACTGCAGAACAAGAACCTTGTGTCTGCAATTGTAAATAATTTAGTTTTTAAGTTTTTTGTTTCTTGTAGAATCTATATAAAGTAATATACATTAGCCTATTGTTAAAATAATGAAAAAAACATCATTAAATATATTTGTTTTATTGTATTGTTACATTAATAGCTGTTGTATTATTGTAGGATGGCTTGTTAAACATTTCATAGGATTTTCAGAGGGTGGAAAAACCAAGACATTTAATATAAAATGTAAAATGAATAAATACATAAAAAGAAAAAGAAAAAAAATGGTTAAAAGCCATTGTCCCGAGCATTTAATTTCGTCCCGTGCATTTTTTTTACTATCCCCGGGACGACGGGACTACGTTAATCTCAAACCCTGGAAGTTACATTTTATTGTTTGCATTGTTTGTTTCAGCATTGCACTTTGAAGATGGTCCCTCAGCTCTTTGACAGCTTTGGCTCTTTTTCAGATCAGCAGACTTTCTTATTTACAGTATATATAAACTTTTCTCATTTCTATTCAGACTTCCATATATATTTAATTTCCTTAACGCCTTGCCATAATATATATATATAAATATATTATATACAAGCCAAATTATCCCGATCCAGATATTACTTTAATTCAAGTAATTAAGTAATATTTCCAGGGCTTGAATTTACAACCATTTTAGTCACATATGTGCCCAAAATGTAATCTGTGCAACTTTAAAATATTTGGGAACAAACAATTATTGTATTGTGAGCGAAAGTGGTGGCATTAGCCTCTATGTTGTGAAGTAATAACTTAGAGGCTAATGCCACCACTTTCATTGTGTTTCAGTGTATCTTGAAGGATCATGCAAGTCATTGTTTCTTGTTGATGCTGTAAACAAAATGTCACTGTGCAAACCCATGTTTGTTGTTGTACTGAACACACATTGAAAATAAATCCACTGAAATAATAACAATGATTAATTTCTAAGTCTTTGTTAGCCGTTTGTAAAGTTTTGTGCTCGTGCGCTACGTTCGCTCGCAACCTGTGCGTCTCCTGGGGGCTAAGCCCCCCCTGTCCTTAAAAGCTAGTGACGCCCCTGATTTGGTATAATATACAATAATGAAACTTTTTTAAAGCTGCATAAGTATGGCCTAAAAAAGTGTATTATTATTATTTTTTTAAATATATATATATATATATATATATATATATATATATATATATATATATATATATATATATATATATATATATATATATATATATATATATATATATATATATATATATATGTGTGTATTAAAAAAATAAATAATAATATATGTGTATAAATGTATGTATGTATGTATATATATATTTGTATATGTATATACTGTATGTGTGTATATATGTATGTACAGTATATTTATGTATGTATATATGTATACCGTATTTCCTTGAATAGCCGCAGGGGCGCTAATTAATTTAAAACCTCTTCTCACTCCTGCGGTTACCAAAACCATGCGGAATGAGCAAGCATGCTCTAATTATTTTAAAACCTCTTCTCACTCCGGCGCATACCTTATCATGAAAAACACATTTAATAAAAAAAACGTTATTATGATCTTACCTTTACTTGTAGATGGGTCCATGTGCAGCTGCTTCTGATCAAAGGCAGTCTTTCTCATCTTTCTTCAATTTTAAAAGTCTCTGGAGACATTCCTTTAATTATTACCTCCTGCTTCGATTGAAAGTCCAGTTTAGAAAACGGTTTTATTTTAGATATGTAAACCTCCATGTTAAAAGTGCAAGCAAACAATTGCTGCATGCTTGCTGCTTGTTGTCTTCTTCTGCAGTACCTGTCTCCTGCAGTACTGGTAGTCGCAAGAAGGATCACTAGCGCCCTCTACCACCTGGAGGCGGGAGTCATTTAATGACTCATATTTGACCCGGCGGAAGTGCCAAGCATGCGCTAATTATTTTGCGAAACGAGTTTGACCCGGCTGTAATTCTAGGCAGGCGAATACTATATTCCCGGCGCCAATTCAAGGAAATACGGTATGTATGTACTGTATAATAAAATACATATATATTAAGGGTGTGGGAAAAAATAGATTCAAATTCAAATTGCGATTCTCACGTTGTGCGATTCAGAATCGATTCTCATTTTTAAAAAAACGATTTTTATTTTTTTTATTTTTTTAAATATTATTTTTATTTTTATTTTTTTATTTTTTATTAATCAATCCAACAAAACAATACACAGCAATACCATAACAATGCAATCCAATTCCAAAAGCAAACCCGACCCAGCAACACTCAGAACTGCAATAAACACAGCAATTTTAAATCTCCTGATGATTGAACCCCTCATGAAACAGGCCTGTAGAGATGAAGTAGTCTTGTGATTTTTTGATTTTTTTCCACATATATACATATATATATATATATATATATATATATATATATATATATATATATATATATATATATATATATATATATATATATATATATATATATATATATATATAGCTAGAATTCACTGAAAGTCAAGTATTTATTTAATCTATATATATATATATATATATATATATATATATATATATATATATATATATATATATATATATACTACCGTTCAAAAGTTTGAGGTCACATTGAAATGTCCTTATTTTTGAAGGAAAAGCACTGTACTTTTCAATGAAGATAACTTTAAACTAGTCTTAACTTGAAAGAAATACACTCTATACATTGCTAATGTGGTAAATGACTATTCTAGCTGCAAATGTCTGCTTTTTGGTGCAATATCTACATAGGTGTATAGAGGCCCATTTCCAGCAACTATCACTCCAGTGTTCTAATGGTACAATGTGTTTGCTCATTGGCTCAGAAGGCTAATTGATGATTAGAAAACCCTTGTGCAATCATGTTCACACATCTGAAAACACTTTAGCTCGTTACAGAAGCTACAAAACTGACCTTCCTTTGATCAGATTGAGTTTCTGGAGCATCACATTTGGGGGGTCAATTAAACGCTCATAATGGCCAGAAAAAGAGAACTTTCATCTGAAACTCGACAGTCTATTCTTGTTCTTAGAAATGAAGGCTATTCCACTAAATTGTTTGGGTGACCCTAAACTTTTGAACGGTAGTGTATATATATATATATGTCCTAATTAGATTATCCAAAAAATAGTGCTCGATATCGTGGTAGAGCGCAATATATGTATGTGTGGAAAAAAATCACAAGACTACTTCATCTCTACAGGCCTGTTTCATGAGGGGTTCCCTCAATCATCAGGAGATTTTTATTTTTGATTTTTATTTTATTTGAAAAAAAAAAATTTTTAAATCTCCTGATTATTGAACCCCTCATGAAACAGGCCTGTAGAGATGAAGTAGTATTGTGATTTTTTAATTTTTTTCCACACATACATATATATATATATATATATATATATATATATATATATATATATATATATATATATATATATATATATATATATATATATATATATATATATATATATATATATATATATATATATATATATATATATATATATACATATATATATATATATATTATATATATATATATATATAAAGCTAGAATTCACTGAAAGTCAAGTATTTATTTAATTTATATATATATACATATATATATATATATATATATATATATATATATATATATATATATATATATATATATATATATAGCTAGAATTCACTGAAAGTCAAGTATTTATTTAATTTATATATATATATATATATATATATATATATATATATATATATATATATATAGCTAGAATTCACTGAAAGTCAAGTATTTATTTAATTTATATATATACATATATATATATATATATATATATATATATGTATATATATATATATATATATATATATATATATATATATATATATATATATATATATATATATATATATATATATAGCTAGAATTCACTGAAAGTCAAGTATTTATTTAATTTATATATATATATATATATACATATATATATATATATATATATATATATATATATATATATATATATATATATATATATATATATATATATATATATATATAGCTAGAATTCACTGAAAGTCAAGTATTTATTGAATTTATATATATATATATATATATATATATATATATATATATATATATATATATATATATATATATATATATATATATATATATATATATATATATATATATATATATATATGTCACGAGGTGATGAATTGATCAGCGCCAGGAGGACGCACAATGTAGGTCACACTCCAGGTGTTGTCACCCGCCGCCGTGTATTTCTGTATTAGTGAGTCCTGGTAACTCTTGGGTAATAGGGCAGAGTTCCAGGGGTGGCTGTGGTTCCTCCTGCTCCCCACCTGGTATGATACATTAGGTGTGCATTCACCTTTATACACCTGTCTCTGGTGATGCCGCCCAGCTCATTTACTCCGCTGCCTCTTGATCGGTGCGTAATGTTCAGGGTGATAAATGATTCGCGCCGACACGGTTTTAGTAGCGAGTGTTTGGCGTAGTGTTGGAGCTTTGAGCGCAACAAAACAAGAAGAAGAAGAGACAGCACTATCATCCTCAGGCAGGCCGCCGCTCTCTGTGTCTTTGCTCCGTTACCTGTTGGTCCTCATATAATTAGGACGGCCGCCCTCATCCATCATTGCATTGTTGCGCTGTACGCCGACGCCATTCATTGTCCGGGCCGGCCGGCGACACACAAAGAAACAACAACAATGTCTGAACATGCAGGGAGGCTTTCTTTGTGTGTGTGTGTGTGTGTGTGTAAGTGTGTGTGTGTGTGTGTGTGTGTGTGTGTGTGTGTGTGTGTGTGTGTGTGTGTGTGTGTGTGTGTGTGTGTGTGTGTGTGTGTGTGTGTGTGTGTGGTTTGCAATGACAGCGGAAAGTGAGGTGTGGGCCACATCAAATCTTTATTGGCTTAAAAAGCTTTGTTCCTCAGTTTGGGTTCTTGCTTATTATCATAAAACCCGAAACCAGTGAAGTTGTCACGTTGTGTAATTCGTAAAAAAAAACAAAAAAAAACAGAATGCAATGATTTGCAAATCCTTTTCAAGTTATATTCAATTGAGTAGACTGCGAAGACAAGATATTTCATGTTGGATCTGAGAGACTTAAGTTTCATACCATCACACATGCTGCCTTTTACACTTTGCGCCTAGAACAATCCGGATTGTTCTTTTCCTCTTTGGTCCGGAGGACACCACGTCCACAGTTGCCAAAAACAATTTGAAATGTGGACTCGTCAGACCACGGAACACTTTTCCACTTTGCATCAGTCCATCTTACAAACCCCGTTTCCATATGAGTTGGGAAACGGTGTTAGATGTAAATATAAACGGACTACAATGATTTGCAAATCATTTTCAACCCATATTCAGTTGAATGCACTACAAAGACCTGCACTCTTTTACTATGAAGCCACGTTGATGTAACACGTGGCTTGGCATTGTCTTGCTGAAATAAGCAGGGGCGTCCATGGTAACGTTGCTTGGATGGCAACATATGTTGCTCCAAAACCTGTATGTACCTTTCAGAATTAATGGTGCCTTCACAGGTGTGTAAGTTACCCATGTCTTGGGCACTAATACACCCCCATACCATCACAGATGCTGCCTTTTACACTTTGCGCCTATAACAATCCGGATGGTTCTTTTCCTCTTTGGTCCGGAGGACACGACGTCCACAGTTGCCAAAAACAATTTGAAATGTGGACTCGTCAGACCACAGAACACTTTTCCACTTTGTATCAGTCCATCTTAAGATGAGCTCGGGCCCAGCGAAGCCGGCGGCATTTCTGGGTGTTGTTGATAAATGGCTTTGGCTTCGCATAGTAGAGTTTTAACGTGCACTTACAGATGTAGCGACCGACTGTAGTTGCTGACAGCGGGTTTCTGAAGTGTTCCTGAGCCCATGTGGTGATATCCTTTACACACTGATGTGGCTTTTTGATGCAGGGATGGAAGGTCCGTACGTGCAGTGATTTCTCCAGATTCTCTGAACCCTTTGATGATATTACGGAGCGTAGATGGTGAAATCCCTAAATTCCTTGCAATAGCTGGTTGAGAAATGTTGTCCTTAAACTGTTTGCTCAGGCATTTGTTGCCAAAGTGGTGACCCTCGCCCCGTCCTTGTTCGTGCATGACTGAGCATTTCATGGAATCTGCGTAAATAAAAACAGAATACAATGATTTGCAAACCCTTTTCAACTTATATTCAATTGAATGGACTGCAAAGACAAGATATTTCATGTTGGATCTGAGAGACATACTGTCATTGTCATACCATCACACATGCTGGCTTTTGAACTTTGCGCCTATAACAGTCCGGATGATTATTTGCAAAAAAATAAATAAAAACATTCTCAGTTGGAACATTAAATATATTGTCCTTGCAGTCTATATATACTTACTTTCCATGTGTGGCATGTTACTTTCACAATACTCACTTTCCATGTGTGGCATGTTACTTTCACAATACTCACTTTCCATGTGTAGCATGTTACTTTCACAATACTCACTTTCCATGTGTGGCATGTTACTTTCACAATACTCACTTTCCATGTGTGGCATGTTACTTTCACAATACTCACTTTCCATGTGTGGCATGTTACTTTCACAATACTCACTTTCCATGTGTGGCATGTTACTTTCACAATACTCACTTTCCATGCGTGGCATGTTACTTTCACAATACTCACTTTCCATGTGTGGCATGTTACTTTCACAATACTCACTTTCTAGGTGTAGCATGTTACTTTCACAATACTCACTTTCCATGTGTGGCATGTTACTTTCACAATACTCACTTTCCATGTGTGGCACGTTACTTTCACAATACTCACTTTCCATGTGTGGCATGTTACTTTCACAATACTCACTTTCCATGTGTGGCATGTTACTTTCACAATACTCACTTTCCATGTGTAGCATGTTACTTTCACAATACTCACTTTCCATGTGTGGCATGTTACTTTCACAATACTCAGTTTCCATGTGTGGCATGTTACTTTCACAATACTCACTTTCCATGTGTGGCATGTTACTTTCATAATACTCACTTTCCATGTGTGACATGTTACTTTCACAATACTCACTTTCTATGTGTGGCATGTTACTTTCACAATACTCACTTTCCATGTGTGGCATGTTACTTTCACAATACTCACTTTCCATGTGTAGCATTTTACTTTCACAATACTCACTTTCCATGTGTGGCATGTTACTTTCACAATACTCACTTTCCATGTGTGGCATGTTACTTTCACAATACTCACTTTCCATGTGTAGCATGTTACTTTCACAATACTCACTTTCCCCTCAGAAACTGCTTTATCCCTCCCAGTTTCTCTCTGTGCACTGTGGACCTATCCAGAGACTAATTACCAAGATGAGCTGTCCAAAAAGTGTGTGTGTGTGTGTGTGTGTGTGTGTGTGTGTGTGTGTGTGTGTGTGTGTGTGTGTGTGTGTGTGTGTGTGTGTGTGTGTGTGTGTGTGTGTGTGTGTGTGTGTGGGTGTGTGTGTGGGTGTGTGTGTGTGGGTGCTTGGAAGTACTACTTAATTACCCACTCTCCACAGCTCTCAGACAAAAACAGGGCATCACATGCTGACAGGAGCGTTGGCTGTCCAGGAGGTTAGCACAAGTGAGGGCACACACACACACACACACACACACACACACACACACACACATGCACACACACACACACATACACACATTCTTGTATTTGTTACCTTCTTGAGGCCTCAAAAAAATGCCTCCCTCTTTAGGACCACCTTTTCTAGGTATATAAAGATGTGTATTTACAACATTAATAATATATATATACTATGCAAATATAAAAAAGCTTGTTGTGAAAAATTGAGTTGGAATTTCACAAGAAAAAGGTCACAATTTCACAAGAGAAATTTAGAATGAAAGTTGTCATTTTACTCAACACAAGTCAAAATTTTACAAGAAAAACTGAACATGTGTGCAAGATTATGATAAAAGTTGGATACAACAGATACAATTTTTAAAAGAAAAGCTCAACATTTTGGCAGTTTTTTGAAAAGTCGTAATTTTACTCGACAAAAGTCACAATTTTATAGGAAAACTTTTACATTTTGGCAATATCATAATAATAATCGGAATTTTACTTGGCAAAATTGTGACAAAAGTCATCATTTTACTCAAAAAATATTACTATTTTACAAGAACAAAAAAAAAAAAATTGGCAATATTGTGATACAAGTCAGAATTTTATATGACAAATGTCGCCATTTTGCAGTAAAAAGTAATACTTTTACATGAAAAAAATATATAATTTCACCAAAAAACTATTGCAATATTACAGAAACAGAAAGAATATGAGAAATTGTTCCCAAATGTATAAGAAAAAAATCGACATTCTGAAAAAAAGACTGCTTTTAGTTCATTTTTAATTGTTTTAATTTTTGTTTGTAATTGGTTCTTCATTATTTACTTCAAGTTATTACAGTATGTCCCTATGTACATATTCATGTATTTATTTGTATTCATTTTGGCCAAAAGGGGCGCATTTAATTTTTTTACACACACTTGTTATTCCATATGTTGACCAGAGGGGGAGCACTTTTAAAAGCGACACACGGTCAATCGGAAAAATCCCTCCTTTTTGGGACCACCCTCATTTTGATAGATGTCACCAGCAGGGGTGCTAATTACACATTTTCTATTAGATGAAATGGTTTTCTGTATTGGGACCATGATTTATGTCATCACTTGTTCACACCTCCTCATATGGAAGATAATTTTCCTTCTTCATGTCTCAAGAAGGGTAGAAATACCAGAATTCACACACACATTTTGTTACCTTCTTGAGACCTCCAAAAAATGCCTCCCTGTTTAGGACCACCTTTTCTAGGTATATAAATATGTGTATTTACAACATTAATAATATATACATACTATGCAAATATAAAAAAGCTTGTTGTGAAAAATGAGTTGGAATTTCACAAGAAAAACGTCACAATTTCACAAGAGAAATTTAGAATGTTGGTAGTGTTATAATGAAAGTTGTCATTTTACACAACGCAAGTAAAAATTTTACAAGAAAAACTGAACATTTGTGCAAGATTGTGATAAAAGTTGGAATTTTACTCAACGACAGTCGCAATTTTACAAGAAAAGCTTAACATTTTGGCAGTTTTTTGAAAAGTCGTAATTTTACTCGACAAAAGTCACAATTTTATAGGAAAACTTTTACATTTTGGCAATATTATAATAATAATCGGGATTTTACTGGGCAAAATTATGACAAAAGTCATCATTTTACTCAAAAAATATTACTATTTTACAAGAACAAAAAAAAACATTGGCAATATTGTGATAAGTCAGAATTTTATATGACAAATGTCACCATTTTGCAGTAAAAAGTAATACTTTTACATGAAAAAAATATATAATTTCACAAAAAAAATATTGCAATATTACAGAAACAGAAAGAATATGAGAAATTGTTCCCAAATTTATAAGAAAAGAGTCGACATTCTGAAAAAAAAGACTGCTTTTAGTTCATTTTTAATTGTTTTAATTTTTTGTTTGTAATTGGTTCTTCATTATTTACTTCAAGTTATTACAGTATGTCCCTATGTACATATTCATGTATTTATTTGTATTCATTTTGGCCGAAAGGGGGCGCATTTAATTTTTTTTACACACACTTGTTATTTCATATGTTGACCAGAGGGGGAGCACTTTTAAAAGCGACACAGTCAATTTTAAAAAATCTCTCCTTTTTGGGCCCACCCTCATTTTGACCAGCAGGGGTGCTAATGAGACATTGTCTATTAGATGCAATGTTATTGGGACCATGATTTATGTCATCACTTGTTCACACCTCCTCATATGGAAGATAATTTTCCTTCTTCACGTCTCAAGAAGGGTAGAAATACCAGAATTCACACACACACACATTTTAGTATTTGTTACCTTCTTGAGACCTCCAAAAAATGCCTCCCTCTTTAGGACCACCTTTTCTAGATATATAAAGATGTGTATTTACAACATTAATAATATATACATACTATGCAAATATAAAAAAGCTTGTTGTGAAAAATGGGTTGGAATTTCACAAGAAAAACATCACAATTTCACAAGAGAAATTTAGAATGTTGTCATTTTACACAACGCAAGTCAACATTTTACAAGAAAAACTGAACATTTGTGCAAGATTGTGATAAAAGTTGGAATTTTACTCAATAACAGATGGATTTTTACAAGAAAAAGCTGAACATTTTTGGCAATTTTCTGAAAAGAGTCAAGATTGTACTTGATAAAAGTCACAATTTTATAAGAAAACTTTAAAATGTTGGCAATATTATAACATTAATCGGAATTTTACTTGGCAAATGTGCCAAGTAAATTAATATTAATAATATGCAAATTAAAAAATGTCACTATTTTACAAGAACAGCAAAACAATTGGCAATATTGTGATGAAAGTCAGATTTTTGTATGACAAATGTCACCATTTTGCATTAAAAATAATAATTTTACATAAAAAAGTAATAATTTTACGAGAAAATACTGCAATATTACAGAAACCGAAAAAATATGAGAAATTGTTACCAATTTTATAAGAAAAAAGTCGACACATTGTGAGGAAAAGACTGCTTTTAGTTAATTATTTGTATTTTTTATTTTCTAATTGGTTGTTAATCTTCATTATTTACTTCAAGTTATTATAATATGTCTCTATATAAAATATATATATATTTATTTTTTTAAAAGCGACACAGTCAATGTGAAAAATCCCACATTTTTGGGACCACCCTCATTTTGACCAGCAGGGGTGCTAATGAGACATTGTCTATTAGATGCAATGTTATTGGGACCCTGATTTATGTCATCACTTGTTCACACCTCCTCATATGGAAGATACTTTTCCTTCTGCATGTCTCCAGAAGGGTAGAAATACAAGAACACACACACACACACACTTGTATTTCTTACCTTCTTGAGACCTCCAAAAAATGCCTTTCCTTAGTATTATAATAAAAGTCGTAATTTTACTCAACGCCAGTCAAAATTTTACAATAAAAACTGAACATTTGTGCAATATTATGATAAAAGTTGGAATTTTACTCAACAACAGTCGCAAATTTACTAGAAAAGCTTAACATTTTGGCAATGTTATAAAAAGAGTCAAGATTGTACTTGATAAAAGTCACAATTGTATAAGAAAACTTTAAAATTTTGGCAATATTATAATAATAATCGACAAATGTCACAATTTTACTTAAAAAATTTCACTATTTTACAAGAACAGCAAAACAATTGGCAATCTTGTGTTAAAAGTCAGATTTTTCTATGACAAATGTCACCATTTTGCATTAAAAATAATAATTTTACATTAAAAAGTAATAATTAAAATACTGCAATATTACAGAAACAGAAAAAATATGAGAAATTGTTACCAATTTTATAAGAAAAAAGTCGACACATTGTGAGAAAAAGACTGCTTTTAGTTAATTATTTGTATTTTTTATTTTGTAATTGGTTGTTAATCTTCATTATTTACTTCAAGTTATTATAATATGTCTCTATATAAAAAAAAAATATATATATTTTATTTTTTTACATTTTGGATAAAGGGGGCACATTTCAATTTCTTTACACACACTTGTTATTTCATATGTTGACCAGAGAGGAAGCACTTCAGATTTTTACACACACTTGTTATTTCATATGTTTACCAAAGGGGGAGCACTTCAGATTTTTACACACACTTGTTATTTCATATGTTTACCAGAGGGGGAGCACTTCAGATTTTTACACACACTTGTTATTTCATATGTTGACCAGAGGGGGAGCACTTCAGATTTTTACACACACTTGTTATTTCATATGTTGACCAGAGGGGGAGCACTTTTAAAAGCGACACATAGTCAATGTGAAAAATCCCACCTTTTTGGGACCACCCTCATTTTGACCAGCAGGGGTGCTAATGAGACATTGTCTATTAGATGCAATGTTATTGGGACCATGATTTATGTCATCACTTGTTCACACCTCCTCATATGGAATATACGTTTCCTTCTTCATGTCTCAGGAAGGGTAGAAATACAGGAACACACACACTCACACACACACACGCACACACACACACACACACACACCATTGTAGCACATCCACAGTGGCAGCTGTTTTGTTCAATAATACATAGCTAGTCTTTCATAGCGTCTCTCTACATGCACTATACATTACAGAGGAGGAGAATAGATGATGGGGGATCATTCCAAGGCTGCATTTCCACTGATCTCCACAATAGGAGATATTTCTGTGTCTCTGCAGGCTTTCCTTATTACAATTTACCAGGATTTTTTATTTTTTTTACTTTAAAAAAGGCCTCCATAAACTTAGGTATACAGTATAGCGTTATTAGGAATGAATCATGTTTTAGGTCAATTAGAAACAACTTGGAGGCGTAACGATACACCTTACATTTTTTTTAGGGTTACGTTTCGGAACAAAGGGAACAAAAGGCGAAACCTGTTTTCATGATTGTTTTATATTTTTTTTATAAGAAAAATTCAATAACTGCAAGTACTGTATTTTTCAGCAGGCGCACTGCCGATGAGCGGGTCTAGTCAGGTCTATTTTCATACAAAAGACGCACCGGATTATAAGGCGCATTAACGGGGTCATATAATAATAATAATAATAATAATAATAATAATAATAATAATAATAATAATAATATTAATAGAAGCACTTTACATTGAGTAAACAACCTCAAAGTGCTACAGTGTATTAAAAAAAATTAAAATAAAAAGACAATAAAAAATAAATAAAAATAAAAACTAGAACAGCCAAATAGCCAAAACTAGTATGCATTTATCTAAAAAAAAAAAGGCTTTTTTAAAAAGAAGGGTTTTTAAGCCTTTTTTAAAAGCATCCACAGTCTGTGGTGCCCTCAGGTGGTCAGGGAGAGCGTTCCACAGACTGGGAGCGGCGGAGCAGAAAGCCCGGTCTCCCATTGTTCGTAGCTTTGTCCTCGGAGGTTGGAGGAGGTTAGCCTGAGGTGTCGTGTGGAGGATTTGGGGGTGAGCAGTTCTTTGAGGTAGAGGGGGGCATTACCATGGAGGCACTGGTGAGTTAGTAGGGAGACTTTGTATTCAATCCTGAGTGGAACAAGAAGCCAGTGAAGGGATTTGAGAGTTGGTGTGATATGGTCATATTTCCGCACTCTTATGATTTTTTTCTAAATGTAAAAGACTTCCTTGTGGTCTACATCAGTGGTCCCCAACCACCGGGCCGCGGCCCGGTACCGGTCCGCGGACCGATTGGTACCGCTGTAAAAAAAAATATATATATATTTTTTAATTTCTTGCGCGGCCCGGTACCAATCGGTCTGCAGCCCGGTACCGGTCCGCGCAAGAAATTAAAAAAAAAAGAAAGAAAAATGTTTTTTGTATAAGAAAACTTTAAAATGTTGGCAATATTATAATAATAATCGACAAATGTCAAAATGTTACTTAAAAAATGTCACTATTTTACAAGAACAGCAAAACAATTGGCAATATTGTGATGAAAGTCAGATTTTTGTATGACAAATGTCACCATTTTGAATTAAAAATAATAATTTTACATTAAAAAGTAATAATTAAAATACTGCAATATTACAGAAACAGAAAAAATATGAGAAATTGTTACCAATTTTATAAGAAAAAAGTCGACACATTGTGAGAAAAAGACTGCTTTTAGATAATTATTTGTATTTTTTATTTTGTAATTGGTTGTTAATCTTCATTATTTACTTCAAATTATTATAATATGTCTCTATATCAAAAAAAATAAAAAAATATATATATTTTTTTTAATTTCTTGCGCGGCCCGGTACCAATCGGTCCGCGGACCGGTACCGGGCCGCGCAAGAAATTTAAAAAAAAAAAAAAAAAAAATGTTTTACAGCGGTACCGCGCAAGAAATAAAAAAAAATATATATATATATATATTTTTTTTTTTTTTTTTTTTTTTTTTTTTTTTTTTAGTTAAATCAACATAAAAAACACAATATATACATTATACATCAATATAGATCAATACAGTCTGCAGGGATACAGTCTGTAAGCACACATGATTGTATTTATTTATGAAAAAAAAAAATATATATATATATTCACCCCCCCCCCGGTCCGTGGGACACATTTTCAAGCGTTGACCGGTCCCCAGCTACAAAAAGGTTGGGGACCACTGGTCTACATGACATGTAATGGTGGTTGTTTGGTCAAAATGTTGCATAGATGATGTTTTACAGATTTCTGACAGTCTCTTCAGGATGCGCCGTTTTGTGGGCGGTCTTATTTACGTGGTTCACCTTCGACAGCGTCTTCTCCCCCGTCATTTTGTTGTAGCGGTGTAGCGTGCAAGGACGGGAGTGGAAGAAGTGTCAAAAAGATGGCGCTAACTTTTTTAATGACATTCAGACTTTACTTCAATCAATAACGGAGCAGCATCTCCTCATCCGGAAACAACACCGTAAAAAAACGTCCTACCGGAACTCTCTAATAACTAAAGTTCCTCGGGTGAATAATGTAAACTCACTACACCGGTATGTTTTAACGCTTTCATGGCGAGTTTACTGACAGATATAAGTAAGAACTTTACACTACTTTATATTAGAAATGGCAACAGTGGAGGATGAATGTCCTATAAATCTCCAAAAATTATTCCCGGGCGTGGCCACCGCTGCTGCCCACTGCTCTCCTCACCTCCCAGGGGGTGATCAAGGGTGATGGGTCAAATGCAGAGAATAATTTCGCCACACCTAGTGTGTGTGTGACAATCATTGGTACTTTAACTTTTAATAACAAGAAGATAGAGACAAAAAAAAGAAGATTATCGACTTCGGAGTCGGCACGGACTACAGAGGCGGAGGCGCGCAATTTTCAGGACTTATGCAGATCCCAAATACAGATCAGCAGGTACCAGAAGGTAAGAAAAGTGGCTTTTGCATAATATTGCAAAACGAAACGCCAGATAATATGTCTTACCTTATACACACACCATAATAATACTCCTTATGTTGAAGCACAGTACAATCCATCAAGCGGTGTGGCTTCATAGCTTACCAAAGTCATGCTAAAACATTTTGATAGATTTTTGCGAGCCGTGTGTAATGTTCTATATTATAAATGGAATGGTTGTTTAGTTGAGTCATATTGCAGTCTACACGTATCATCGGCGGTCACTCAAACGAGTATGACGATCCTCCTGGTAGGGGTGTATCCCTTTATGGAGGATGCCTGTGCATGGCTTTGTTTAACGTGGGGGAAACTGAAGCACAGACAGTCACCCTTGATCCTTGACAGAATCGGGTCAGGGTCCAGTGGCATGGAGTCTAAGACGACTGGGGTCCCTTTTCTGCTGCAGCCTTCTTCCGCCATCGCAGCCTTTGTGGTAGTTCTTAAATCTACCGTCTTCCGCCTGCTCCGTCGTTGAGGTCTTCACCGTATCCCTGGCTAGGGGGCAGTCAGGTACTAGGCCTTTGCCAAGGGCCACCTGGGGTAACAGTAGTAAAGGGGTTTACCTCCTATTGCACCAAGACCCCCTCTAGGGGAGACCGGATGCAATGGACGTCGAGTGGGTCTAGCATAATATTGTGAGAGACCAGTCCATAGTGGATTTAGCATAATAGTGAGAGTCCAGTCCATAGTGGATCTAACATAATAGTGAGAGTCCAGTCCATAGTGGATCTAACATAATAGTGTGAGTCCAGTCCATAGTGGATCTAACATAATAGTGTGAGAGTCCAGTCCATAGTGGATCTAACATAATAGTGGGAGTCCAGTCCATAGTGGATCTAACAGAATAGTGAGAGTCCAGTCCATAGTGGATCTAACAGAATAGTGAGAGTCCAGTCCATAGTGATCTAACAGAATAGTGAGAGTCCAGTCCATAGTGGATCTAACATAATAGCGAGAGTCCAGTCCATAGTGGATCTAACATAAAAGTGAGAGTCCAGTCCATAGTGGATCTAACATAATAGTGGGAGTCCAGTCCATAGTGGATCTAACATAATAGTGAGAGTCCAGTCCATAGTGGATCTAACATAATAGTGGGAGTCCAGTCCATAGTGGATCTAACATAATAGTGTGAGTCCAGTCCATAATGGATCCAACATAATAGTGGGAGTCCAGTCCATAGTGGATCTAACATAATAGTGAGAGTCCAGTCCATAATGGATATAACATAATAGTGAGAGTCCAGTCCATAGTGGATCTAACATAATAGTGGGAGTACAGTCCATAGTGGATCTAACATAATAGTGAGAGTCCAGTCCATAGTGGATCTAACATAATAGTGAGAGTCCAGTCCACAGTGGATCTAACATAATAGTGAGAGTCCAGTCCATAGTGGATCTAACATAATAGTGAGAGTCCAGTCCATAGTGGGGCCAGCAGGAACCATCCCGAGCGGAGACAGGTATGCAGCGCAGAGATGTCCCCAACCGATGCACAGGCGAGCGGTCCACCCCGGGTCACGACTCTGGACAGCCAGCACTTCATCCATGGCCACCGGACCTGTGCCCCCCCTTCCACAAGGGAGAGGGGGTCAAAAAAGAAAAGAAACGGCACATCAACTGGTCTAAAAAGGGGGTCTATTTAAAGGCTAGAGCATACAAATGAGTTTTAGGATGGGACTTAAATGCTTCTACTGTGAATAGAGTGTGAACCCTCACCGACAATGGCATTAAACATATTAGTCGTTCTGATTCTGATTAGTGGCGTGTGCACAGGACTAATGTTTATGTTTATGTGCATGCAAAACCCAAAATCCTGTTTAACTTCCAGCTAAGTACTCAACTGACGATGGCGGCCAATGCCCTAACCCAGCAGATTCCTCTTTGGACTTCATAAATCATACATTCTCATTAATTTAAAGTGATACAGTTAAATATCCTATCACATTTGAGATAGGGAGGCATCGATTCCCTGTCAGTCACTAATGCCGCGCTATCCTTTATAGACAAAGTGTGTACAGCACGTCACGCCCTGGAGCAGCCATTACTTTCAAGATTAGACGATGAATGATTCAAATGAACCAAGGTTGGAATATTGATTGGAATCGGGGGGGAAACGGGCAGCACTCAGATGCCTTCATAGATTAACTTGGCCGTGCCTCATGTGCGACGACAGCCCTCCAGAAGGCTTGAACAAAAGCCGCCCATTGTGACATACGATTTGAAACAAAACAGAAATGCAATATTCAGGGCTCGACGCGCGTTCACCCTATTTACCAAACACCCCCGGAGAAGCCGGTTAATAAAAAGATGATTATGATTGGCCCCGGTGAAAGGCGGCCAAGCTGTTTACTACAAAAGAGTGCTGGGAAGAGACGTTTACGGCACAAAACAGCAATCAAACAAGCATCAAGACGCAGCCATTAATTCAAAGACGCCATTGTTTTGAACGCTGTCTAATGTCTAATGATCGTCAATAAGTAATTTATGGGAGTCATTCAAGCGCAGATTGGCACGGCTTGATGCATTAGTACGAGGAGGTGCAGCATTGTCGCCTAATAAATGAAATAACAAAACATGTTTTCAGCTAGATAATTATATTCTGCCGCCCAGGACAAGGACCCGCAAATTCTAACAGGTTTTGTTCGGTTAAAATGGAACTCTGGCGCGCCTAGCGATGCTGCCAATGAAACCGCATCCATCACTCTGGCTTCTCACTGTTGTTGATGGGGAAGGGATCTTTGGTTGCTTGCGCGACGTCAAGAGTAAATGACCGCCATAACCACAACACCAGGGGGAGCTCCACTAACCACGTTAAACCCAGATTCCGAACTAACAAAGGTCTTAACTCATTCTCTTTCTATGCCACATCAATGTGGAATTCGCTCCCAACAGGTATAAAAGAAAGGGCATCTCTATCCTCCTTCAAAACTGCAATAAAAGTTCACCTCCAGGCAGTTACAACCCTAAACTAACACCCTCCCCGGATTGCTAATAATCAAATGTAAACAATCAAATGCAGATACTTTTTCGTATGCCTTCTGATCTCTCTCTCTCTCTCTCTCTCTCTCTCTCTCTCTCTCTCTCTCTCTCTCTCTCTCTCTCTCTCTCTCTCTCTCTCTCTCTCTCTCTCTATGTCCACTACTTGCTGTCCATATCCTCCCCCCCCCCTCCGCACCCCTGATTGTAAATAATGTAAATAATTAAATGTGATTATCTTGTGTGATGACTGTATTATGATGATAGTATATATGATAGTATAAATCTGTATCATGAATCAATTTAAGTGGACCCCGACTTAAACAAGTTGAAAAACGTATTCGGGTGTTACCATTTAGTGGTCATTTGTACGGAATATGTACTTCACTGTGCAACCTACTAATAAAAGTCTCAATCAATCAATCAATCAATCAATCAAGCGATCACGTTACTAAGGTTGTTAAATTCCCGGAATATTCAAAGTTGGAAACCATGGGAGTTAACGGGAATATATGGGAATTAATTGGTAAATGAATGGGAATAAACATTGTGAAGTGAAGTGAATTGTATTTATATAGCGCTTTTTCTCTAGTGACTCAAAGCGCTTCACATAGTGAAACCCAATATCTAAGTTACACTCCAGACTGCGCTGTGAACATTTTGTCTCTGGTAAGTGTTCTAATGAATTATTTTGAGCATTCGGGTTTACAGTGTATGATAATAGCTTCAATATTGAGGCAACTTGTTTTTTTTCACTCTATTTGCAGGGTTTTTTCCTGTGCTCAACACAGCGTAAAGCTCCGGCTGTGTTGATTGAGCGATCGATGTCCCTCTGCGGCAGCTACGTATTTTAACTGCAGTTGCAGCGTTGCACCACTATAGAGGCGCTATATCGACAGCAGTACACCGGAAAGATTTGATGCAACTACCGAAGAAGAAACAGATCGAATCGTGTTTTCTCCCGCTACTTGGTGCATAACGAGTGGATTTCTGCCATACTCAGCATGATACGGAGGGATCACTGGACTCATATAGAACACTCCAGACTGTGCTGTGAACATTTTGTCTCTGGTAAGTGTTAGCTTCGTTTCCAACACTTTCTGACTAATTATAATGGATCGATTGATTGAAGAATGTATTCGAATTTTGCCTGACATCTGATAAATGAAATAACAACACATGTTTTCATCCAGATAATTATATTTTGCCGCCCAGGACAAAGGCTCGCAAATTCTACCAAGTTTTGTTCGGTTAAAAGGAACCCTGGCGCTCGTACAATTCATTAAGTCGTGAGAATCATCCGAACCCTGTTGTGCACGAGAGCTGCAACGATTGGTCAATAAAGGGGAACTAGTAAATAAATGCGATCAAAACTCAGCTTACAATGGTGCCAACAGGAGTTGCAAATAGAACAATTAAAAAAAACAAAAATCGGGCTTCATAGCTTACCAAAGTCATACTAAAACATTTTTGTCACGACAGGGGGGGATCACAGCTTGCTGCGAGGTTTGTTCTCCCGGGATGCAAACGGATCACTCTGGACAGGACTTGCAGGTAGGAACTTTTACCGTATTGCATTTGCATTATCTTGTTTAGCACACTCATTGTTTATGTTCTTTGTTTGTTTTTTTTGTTTTGCTTAGTTGTTTTTTTTTGTTGTTGTTGTTTTTTTTTTTTTGTTTGTTTTTGTTTGCTCCATGCTTTTTTAACCTGTAAAGCACTTTGGTGCAATCTAAAAAGTTGTTGAAAATGTGCTATATAAATAAGGTTGACTTGACTTGACTTGACTTGACTTGAACATGATTTAATCTTGAACAAAACTCAGAGGTACAAAAAACGGAAAACAAGGCGAAGGAACAAGGTGCCGATCGCACTTGAAGCTAAATACTTAGCATGGACTAGAAGACAAGAGATGCGACGAGAGCATGAAGCAAACACTTAGCATGAAGCAAACACTTAGTATAAACTATGGCCTGGAACACTCAGGGAACTGTGGCATGAAACTAGCCAGACTTACTTGGCAAGGCATGAGACAAACAATGACGCCAGGACGACTGACTGGCAAAGGCAGGCTTAAAAAATGTATCTTGATTAGAGCCAGGTGAGCGTCTCGAACACCAGCGGCAGGTGAAAATCATAAGTAGCCGTGGCAACCAAACCAAACTCAGGTGTCAAAAAGGAACTAAAAGAGTCCAAATCTAACAGAACATAACAAAAACATGATCCGGACCACGGATCATGACAATTTTGACGGATTTTTGAGCGCCGTGTGTAATGTTCTATATTCTCAATGGAACTTTTAAAGTTTTGGTGTTGTTTACTGCCGTCATATTGCAGCCTACACCTATCTCTTATGTGTGACTGCCATCTACTGGTCACACTTAGCATTACACCATGTACCGAATAAAATTGCTCCGAGGTTGGTAAGCACAACCAGTTATAAGGCGCACTGTCGAAAATTAAGGGATTTGAAGTGCGCCTTATAGTCCGAAAAATACGGTACTGTTATCCAGAACATTCAAGGGCCATACGGTGGAGTACCGACGATTTCACTTGGTTTGTCCATAAACCTCCATAACTGTCGCAGTACCATTTTAACATTTTGGATTATTTCTTGGACTGTTTTTGTTTTTGTTGTTGACTTTTTTTCCCGGATGTTTGTTTAAGGGTCCCTGCGGTCTGGTGTGGAATTTCACTCCAAGTTCTCGTTGCACCCTCTTGTCTGACTGTTTTGTTTTTGTTGTACCCGTGTAATCAGTCCCGCCCCCTTCCTCCGGGGAGTCTGCTCTTTTTCTTGTTATCTCTTTCCTGCCAGCCAGACAGTTTGGAATTACATTTTGGCTAAAATAAATGTTATTTTGCTGTACTGGCTGACCCTTCTTCCCTTGGATGTACCTGCAATTATTCTGTGTACTACCTAATATTCACCCTAAAGTATTATAACAATGTTGACTCGAATATAGGTTGACCAGTTTTAAAAATGTTAATAGTATATATTTGATATAAATTGGGCCGACCATTGAGCTTTAAAAAGTATGGTGATTGTTAGAATATAATAGCAAATATACACTTAAATTCACACTTTTGTCTTAAACTTCATTAGACTTCATTTGAAGCCTGCGATACCACTGATTTTTTTTTTCCTCCGATCCGATACCGAGTAAAATTACAGCTGGTATTGGTGATAACGAGCCAATACTTATCGATATTTCAGTATCGGTCTGCAGATCACTAGCGGCCTTCACTCTACCTGACTGCTGTCATTGGTAATGGTTTTGGAGACATTTCTGTGCTGCTGACCCGTCTACGCTCGGGATGGTCTCCTGCTGGCCCCACTATGGACTGGACTCTCACTATTATGTTAGATCCACTCTGGACTGGACTCTCACACTATTATGTTAGATCCACTATGGACTGGACTCTCACTATTATGTTAGATCCACTATGGACGGAACTCTCTCACTATTATGTTAGATCCACTATGGACTGGACTCTCTCACTATTATGTTAGATCCACTATGGACTGGACTCTCACACTATTATGTTAGATCCACTATGGACTGGACTCTCACAATTATGTTGGATCCACTCTGGACTGGACTCTCACTATTATGTTAGATCCACTATGGACTGGACTCTCACTATTATGTTAGATCCACTCTGGACTGGACTCTCACACTATTATGTTAGATCCACTATGGACTGGACTCTCACTATTATGTTAGATCCACTATGGACGGAACTCTCTCACTATTATGTTAGATCCACTATGGACTGGACTCTCTCACTATTATGTTAGATCCACTATGGACTGGACTCTCACACTATTATGTTAGATCCACTATGGACTGGACTCTCACAATTATGTTGGATCCACTCTGGACTGGACTCTCACTATTATGTTAGATCCACTATGGACTGGACTCTCACTATTATGTTAGATCCACTATGGACTGGACTCTCACTATTATGTTGGATCCACTCTGGACTGGACTCTCACTATTATGTTAGATCCACTATGGACTGGACTCTCACACTATTATGTTAGATCCACTATGGACTGGACTCTCACTATTATGCTAGATCCACTATGGACTGGACTCTCACTATTATGTTAGATCCACTCTGGACTGGACTCTCACTATTATGTTAGATTCACTATGGACTGGACTCTCACTATTATGTTAGATCCACTATGGACTGGACTCTCACTATTATGTTGGATCCACTCTGGATTGGACTCTCACTATTATGTTCGATCCACTATGGACTGGACTCTCACTATTATGTTAGATCCACTCTGGACTGGACTCTCACTATTATGTTAGATACACTACGGACTGGACTCTCACTATTATGTTCGATCCATTATGGACTGGACTCTCACTATTATGTTAGATCCACTATGGACTGGACTCTCACTATTATGTTTGATCCACTATGGACTGGACTCTCACTATTATGTTAGATCCACTCTGGACTGGACTCTCACTATTATGTAAGATCCACTATGGACTGGACTCTCACTATTATGTTAGATCCACTATGGACTGGACTCTCACTATTATGTTAGATCCACTATGGACTGGACTCTCACTATTATGTTAGATCCACTATGGACTGGACTCTCACACTATTATGTTAGATCCACTCTGGACTGGACTCTCACTATTATGTAAGATCCACTATGGACTGGACTCTCACTATTATGTTAGATCCACTACGGACTGGACTCTCACTATTATGTTAGATCCACTATGGACTGGACTCTCACTATTATGTTAGATCCACTATGGACTGGACTTTCCCAATATTATGCTAGACCCACTCGACGTCCATTGCATCCAGTCTCCCCTAGAGTTTCTCATTGTCATTCATAATGACATCCCACTGGGTTGTGAGTTTTTCCTTGCCCTAATGTGGGCTCTGAACCGATGATGTCGTTGTGGCTTGTGCAGCCCTTTGAGACACTTGTGATTTAGGGCTATATATATAAACATTGATTGATTGATTGATTGATTGATTGATTGATTACGTGGCCTACCACTTTGTGGCTGAGTTGGCTGTTGTTCCCAAACTCTTCCATTTTCTTATAATAAAGCCGACAGTTGACTTTGGAATATTTAGGAGCGAGGAAATTTCACGACTGGATTTGTTGCACAGGTGGCATCCTATGACAGTTCCACGCTGGAAATCACTGAGAGCGGCCCATTCGTTCACAAATGTTTGCAGAAACAGTCTCTTTGCCTAAGTGCTTGATTTGATACACCGGGCCAAGTGATTAGGACACCTGATTCTCATCATTTGGATGGGTGGCCAAATACTTTTGGCAATATAGTGTAACTTTCTTAGTTTTAGAAGTGATGGAGAGTGGGGATGGTGTTTTGCGTGGGTGTGTGTGTGTGTGTGTGTGTGTGTGTGTGTGTGTGTGTGTGTGTGTGTGTGTGTGTGTGTGTGTGTGTTACTATTGCAGGCGCAGAGAGACAGCCTTGTCAGCCAACATGGCTGATGAAAAATGCATGGAGGTTCTGGTGTCAGTTTGCCGCACAGGCAAGGTTGTTTTCTTTCTTTTTTTCGGAGCAACCTGCTTTAGCCTTTCATAGCATGACTGCTAACTTAATTAGTCTGGCCGTCCTCACCCGAACCTGCTCTTTGTTGCCAAAATCTGCAGGCGAGTCCTGTTCTCATGTGATGTCTTCATTATGAATATCTCCACTGGGGCAACGCTACTAATAGTATCTTGTTCTGTTTCACATTTCTTTAAGGATTTAGTGAGTGGTTGGCACTGCAGTCTTACTTCCTATTGGCACGTTTATCGCAAAAGATGAAAGACAGGGACTTGGAATGGAATCATGTCTACATCAACACATCCAAATGTAGTCATTTGAATTAAAACAAAGGAAACATGGCCTAAACTTACCTTTACTGTGACCTAAAAATGTAATTACATCATCATATACATACATACATACATATGTATGTATGTATATATATATATATATATATATATATATATATATACATATATATATATATATATATATATATATATATATATATATATATATATATATATATATATATATATATATATATATATATATATATATATATATATATGTATATATCTATATATATATATTGTGGAGGGAGAGAGTGATAAGCGCGCCTGCAGGAGCAAAAGTCACCGCCTCTGTCCATGGTGCTGAAGACAGAGCACCGTCAGACGGGGGCGTGGCAGTGCTGACGGCGAGACACAGCTGGCAGGTGATTAGATTTCCCAGGTGGTACGAGTTGTCTAATCACCTGTTGTCTTTAACAGTAGCGGTTCGGGAACAGCAGGAGGAGGAGGGTTGGAGAGTTGGAGAGGAAGACGACAGACTGAATTCTCCAACATCCATCCATTTCCTACCGCTTGTCCCGTTCGGGGTCGCGGGGGCGCTGGAGCCTATCTCAACTGCATTCGGGCGGAAGTGTTGTGCTAGCAAACAAGAGTATGACCATAATGTAATTGCTTGTCAATGAAATTAATTACATTTAAAAATGTCATATTTGAAAAACATGAAGTTGATATAAATGATGAAGATAAAGATTGTAAAAGCCAACAGGGGTAAAGGTTAGGACCACAGTCCAGATTGTGTGTGTGTGTGTGTGTGTGTGGGGGGGGGGGGGGGGGGGGGGGTATATGTTAGCTAACTAGACAATCAGATGGACAGTGGCTATACAGTATTATTGTATATATACTACCGTTCAAAAGTTTGGGGTCACCCAAACAATTTTAGAATAGTCATTTACCACATTAGCAATGTATAGAGTGTATTTATTTCAAGTTAAGACTAGTTTAAAGTTATCTTCATTGAAAAGTACAGTGCTTTTCCTTCAAAAATAAGGACATTTCAATGTGACCCCAAACTTTTGAACGGTAGTGTATATATATATATATATACATTGAAATGTCCTTATTTTTGAAGGAAAAGCACTGTACTTTTCAATGAAGATAACTTTAAACTAGTCTTAACTTGAAAGAAATACACTCTATACATTGCTAATGTGGTAAATGACTATTCTAGCTGGAAATGTCTGGTTTTTGGTGCAATATCTACATAGGTGTATAGAGGCCCATTTCCAGCAACTATCACTCCAGTGTTCTAATGGTACAATGTGTTTGCTCATTGGCTCAGAAGGCTAATTGATGATGAGAAAACCCTTGTGCAATCATGTTCACACATCTGAAAACAGTTTAGCTCGTTACAGAAGCTACAAAACTGACCTTCCTTTGAGCAGATTGAGTTTCTGGAGCATCACATTTGTGGGGTCAATTAAACGCTCAAAACGGCCAGAAAAAGAGAACTTTCATCTGAAACTCGACAGTCTATTCTTGTTCTTAGATATGAAGGCTATTACACAAAATTGTTTGGGTGACCCCAAACTTTTGAGCGGTAGTATATATATATATATATATATATATATATATATATATATATATATATATATATATATATATATATATATATATATATATATATATATATATATATATATGTGTGTGTTAGCTAACTAGACAATCAGATGGACAGTGGCTATACAGTATTATTTTATTTTGTCTTTATTATTTTGTCAGAATGCACCAGAATGCTTCATTTGTATGTGAAAATCACAAATAAAACTTCTGGGGGAGGATGACCCCCCTTCAGGGGTTTGGTTTATAAACTTTCAGCCCCACCTAAAACAAAATTCACCACCCGCCACTGATTATGATGCATTCTCATTTTAGGCAAAGAATAAGACAATACTTTCTTAACAGTATAATTGTAACCAGGAATAAGTCTTCAAGTAACAATATTCAAATACTAACATTGTTGGGTAAGACAGAATTTGGTTTTATTCTGAATCCAGTGAAACAGATTGGTGGTTTTAGCTGATATAAAGACTTTCAGGTGTTTATATATGTTTATGTTTAAGTATTTGGCAGACACTTTTATCCAAAGCGACATACATAAAAAATACATATATAACAATCATTGTAAACATAATCATTTAAGGGAAGAATGTAGTACAAAATATCAATACAAAGTGTCAAGACAGAATAAACTCTCTGCTGCTGCAGCAACAGAGATACAGTCTACAAAATACATAGATATCTAATGTATTCATACATTGTTTATGTAGGATATACGCATGTATATATAACCAATTATATTGTTTCTTCAATTTAAAAATAGCTGACCGTTTTTCCCCCTTCTCTGGGATTATATTCCCAGTTTTGATTTCGGACGTCTGGTCACTTATAGCATATAAGAATAATATATTACCGTTACGCAAACTATGAATAATAAAACACGCCAAAACATGTGTCTTTTATCATAGATACACGTATGACAAAAAAGTGCGTGAAAATCAGTGGTATTCAGTGAGGTAAGATGAATTAAATGCGCTGACAGTTCATTGCTCCTGCCAAATGAATTGCACTGAGTGGAGCGGATCACCACTCCAAGATGGCGGCCCCGCGTCTCGTCAGCGCCAGTAGGCAGTAGCGCTCGATGCTGCGTACCCTTAGAACACGTCTATGAGTGAAGCTGCTTTACCCACGTGACATTGTACACGCCACAATATTGGCTGACGGCGGACCAATCACAGAGCACCACGCTCTCTGTCTGGCAGTTGATTGGTGGAGGCACAATCAAGCCACCTGTTTGGTCTTTCAGCTCAGGGAGATAACTGTGCTTATCTTTGTGTGTTTTCTCAACATGTTTGTAGTAAACTTTTGAAGTACTGAGATGTCGTCCACACGTTCCGTGCCTTCTAATGCATCTGGGACAGAACCCAACCCCCAGAACAATCTCTTTCACCATCGGGAAGAAAGTGCTCGTTGCTATGCTAAATGAAGCTAGCTATTAGCTACTAGAAGCCATTACAAGATTAGCGAATCCTCAATTCTTGTATAAAGAAGGAGGATACTAATATACGTGTAACGGGTATGAGAAATACTTTGATTATTTGAGTGAAATTCCTGCTGAAGTATGTATATTGTTTTTTCACGCAATGAGAGGTTCAATTGTGGCATCTGCTGGTACCTAAAAGTCTATAAATATGACTGCAGAACCGGAAGCTGTTAGCAGACCTCCTGCACTCTGCTAAAGGTAAGCCACGGTCTGATATTGCTCTGCAAAGTATTATACATGTAAAGTATAAAAGTATTATGAATGACACTAAAGCTAACGTGAGATTTATTGTAAGATACACAGTCATTTAACAGCAGTTGAAATGCTATCTTGGTGCATTTTCCTTTTGAATTGATTGATTGATTGAAACTTTTATTAGTAGATTGCACAGTACAGTACATATTCCGTACAATTGACCACTAAATGGTAACACCCCAATAAGTTTTTCAACTTGTTTAAGTCGGGGTCTACGTAAGTCAATTCATGGTACAAATATATACAATCATCATAATACAGTCATCACACAAGTTAATCATCAGAGTATATACATTGAATTATTTACAATCCGGGGGGTGGGATGAGGAGGGTTTGGTTGATATCAACACTTCAGTCATCAACAATTGCATCATCAGAGAAATGGACATTGAAACAGTGTAGGTCTGACTTGGTAGGATATGTACAGCGAGCAGTGAACATAGTGAGTTCAGGTATCATAAGAACAAGTATATACATTTGATTATTTACATTTGGTTATTTACAATCCGGGGAGGTGGGATGTGGAGGGGGGAGGGTGTTAGTCAAGGGTTGAAGTTGCCTGGAGGTGTTGTTTTAGTGTGGTTTTGAAGGAGGATAGGTTGTTGTTCTTGTTCACGTCAGATTCACTACTATTTTGCACTGGAGTCGATATTATTTCCCCCCCCTGTAAGCATCGAAACCGAACTGGAAATCTCATGTAAAAAAATATGCAACATAAAGTAGCAAGAAACACGTCAATAATGAACAAAGCAAAACATGTGCGAGACCAAAAATCACTTCATATTCTCTACTGCTCGCTAGTGTTACCATATCTGAGATATTGTGTAGAAATATGGGGAAATAACTACAAAAATACCGTATAATAACTCCTCTCTGGGAGGGAGGGGGGTACTAGAATGACGGGGGATGCAAAACAATAACAGTGTAATACGTTTTCATAACATGGTCACTAATGCCTAGTTTCTCTTGTTATATTCTTATTTTACTGTTATATTTGTATTCTCATTGATGCTTTTTGTTTTTATTCTACTGTAATAATATTTTTCTATTTTGTTTCCATTTATACCCCCATTATTTACTTTTTTAAATTCGATCTCAATTCTGTACACTGCTGCTGGAATTTTAATTTTCCTGAGGGAACTCTCCTGATGGAATCAATAAAGTACTATCTATCTATCTATCTATCTATCTATCCATCCATCCATCCATCCATCCATCCATCCATCCATCCATCCATCCATCCATCCATCCATCCATCCATCCATCCATCCATCCATCCATCCATCCATCCATCCACCCATTATTTACTTTTTTAAATTCGATCTCAATTCTGTACACTGCTGCTGGAATTTTAATTTTCCTGAGGGAACTCTCCTGATGGAATCACTATTTTTCGACACAGTTTTTTCATAGTTTGGCCGGGGGTGCGACTTATACTCAGGAGCGACTTATGTGTGAAATTATTAACACATTAGCGTAAAATATCAAATAATATTAATTATCTCATTCACGTAAGAGACTAGACGTATAAGATTTCATGGGATTTAGCGATTAGGAGTGACAGATTGTTTGGTAAACGTATAGCATGTTCTATATGTTATAGTTATTGGAATGACTCTTACCATAATATGTTACGTTAACATACCAGGCACGTTTTCAGTTGGTTATTTATGCCTCATATAACGTACACTTATTCAGCCTGTTCACTATTCTTTATTTAAAGTTTTGTCATTTTATTTCATCTGAGCAACAACTTGAGGCAGTTTAATGTTGATTAACGTGGGCAAAATTATTATAGTGTTTCCCAATGTTAAAAGGATACAGCCATTGTTTACAAATTTGGTAAATAAATTACCAAAAAATTTATATTTTGTTGTTTTCTTACTGTACCGAAAATGAACCGAACCGTGGCCTCTAAACCGAGATACGTACCGAACCAAAATGTTTGTGTACCGTTACACCCCCCAGTATTTACATTGCTCTTAGAGAGCCTCTTCTAGAATTATTCTGGTTTTATGTAAAAAAAAAAAAAAATAGACTTGTCTATTCATGTAGCTTATCAGCTGGTGGTCATGCTTGTCATCTGTGCCGCCATATCTGCATGTGCTGACTCATCATCACTGTGACGCAGGCGGGCCCTCGCAGCCTTCACCCTGTCTGCCGTGCTGAAGTCATCTCCAACAATAACTCTTCCCTGCTTGAAATTCTGCTTTGAAAGGACATCGCTGGCAAAAGGTAAGCTGTAATAATTCTACACAAAGCATATTTGTTCATCAAATGTTCACGGACACGTTCAAACTTCCCTGCGTAATCCAAATAGAGACCAAATTACTCAGAGAAGCTCAACTTTCTGCATAAATTATAGTATTTTTTTTAAAAAGTCAGCTTCTTTCTCGTGTTGATTATTTTCTTTAAGGTGCTTTTTGCTGCGGAAAAAAAGTTAAGGAGATTAAACTTGTGTGCCGAGTGGTCTTTTAAAGAACCTTTTTGTGGCCCTCCAGTCTGAAATCAAAGGCTTTTTAAATGCAAATGGTGGCAGCGCATTAACTCTCCTCCCGAATATTGTCTGCAGAGAGTAAAGTTTTGATTATAATTTGTTCACTTCCAGTTAAAGTAGCATGTTCTTTACCTTTCTTATTCAAGAGAACAGTTTTATAATGCGACCTTTTTGATTTGTCCCATAGAAAATAAGGGTAGAGGAAATCATCATCTTTTTCAGGGTCAAACTGTTGCCATCACAATATAATTTAAAGTGGTACTGTAATTTTTTAAAGAGTAACCCATTACAAAATGTCAGACAAAGAGTGAACTATATGGAAGCTGAAGCAATTTTTTCCACACATTTACGGAAACTTTCCGGAAATTTACCACGGGAAGTTAAGCTCGGGAAGTTTTTGATTATTCAAAGTTGGACACCGTCCATGGGAATTAATGGGAATATACGAGAATGAATGGGGAATTACAATAATGATATATTATCGGGCACTTGTCTATATGCTGCTGCATCTTTTGTGGCATTTTTGACGTAGCTCTTTGCACAGTATTTGCAAATGTACACCGCCTTTCCGCCTACATTGGTTGGGGTGAAATGTCTCCACACATCAGATGGTGTACGTGGCATTATTCTGTTTGTATTGATTTATTCTTGTAAAACACTAATGCAATGCCACACACAGATATAAATAGTCAGCTAAACAACTGGAGTAGTCTTTAAAAGTATTTTACTGATGGACAAATGAATAGAAATAGGCTAAATGAATACAATGAACAGTCAATCAGCATGCTAAATCAAACTATAAGCTACATTCTTGTATGACAACAGAATGGCTAGCAGAACAGAAGGCAGAGGAAACTACACCTTTTGATTTAGTTGAACTTTACAGATCACAAAAAAGGTCAATTCGGATCGCTAACGTTGTTAGCGCAAATGAATGGGATTTAACATAGAGAAAATTAGCATCACGGCTAACGAAGAAATATTTTCGGTTCATTATGAGACTGTGGTGGTACATAAACCTAGCTAGCTAGAGATATTGGCCCCAAAATCATTTAACAAGTACAGGAACAGCTAGCTAGCTTGAGTGGAAGTCTGCTGGAGTAGTCTACAGTCATACAGTAACAAGCAATTACACCTCTATTACACTTAAATACCATAAATGAAATATATTTACCCCAGTAATATCATCAACACTTACCTGACTGGATGAAGTCCTTGGGCTCAAATACTAGTGTGGCCTCAATAGCCCTGCTGTAGTGTGTTGCATGCTGGGAATTATCTGTGCATGTGATGGATAAATGCACTGCACATGTGATGGAGGAATGCACAGTGCAGGGTTGAAATTCTACCGAATTTGCATTAAAGGCCTACTGAAAGCCACTACTAGCGACCACGCAGTCTGATAGTTTCTATATCAATGATGAAATCTTAACATTGCAACACATGCCAATACGGCCGGGTTAGATTGCTAGAGTACAATTTTAAATTTTGCGCGAAATATCCTGCTGAAAACGTCTCGGTATGATGACGCCTGCGCGTGACGTCACGGATTGTAGCGGACATTTTGGGACAGCATTGTGGCCAGCTATTAAGTCGTCTGTTTTCATCGCAAAATTCCACAGTATTCTGGACATCTGTGTTGGTGAATGTTCTGCAATTTGTTCAATGAACAATGGAGACAGCAAAGAAGAAAGCTGTAGGTGGGAAGCGGTGTATTTCGGCCGGCTGCAGCAACACAAATACGTGGCCGGTGTTTCATTGTTTACATTCCCGAAAGATGACAGTCAAGCTTTACCATTGGCCTGTGGAGAACCGGGACAACAGAGACTCTTACCAGGAGAACTTTGAGTTGGATACACAGACGCGGTACCGTGAGTACGCAACCAGAATGTTGCCATAAGCATTTTGTTTAATTTGTATGTGTAACGCAGTACGCAGCTGCGGCTTCCAAACATTTGATCGCTTGCCCGTACGTGCGTGCCGCTATGTGCATGTCACGTACGTAACTTTGGGGAAATATATGTGCTGTTTGAACTTTGCGCAGGTGAACGGTACTTTGGGCTGTGGGATTGAGTGTGTTGTGCGGGTGTTTGATTTGTATTGGCGGGTTATATGGACGGGAGGGGGGAGGTGTTTGTTATGCGGGATTAATTTGTGGCATATTAAATATAAGCCTGGTTGTGTTGTGGCTAATAGAGTATATATATGTCTTGTGTTTATTTACTGTTGTAGTCATTCCCAGCTGAATATCAGGTCCCACCCGCCTCTCACAGCATCTTCCCTATCTGAATCGCTTCCACTGCCCTCTAGTCCTTCACTCTCACTTTCCTCATCCACAAATCTTTCATCCTCGCTCAAATTAATGGGGAAATCGTCGCTTTCTCGGTCCGAATCTCTCTCGCTGCTGGTTGGCCATGATTGTAAACAATGTGCAGATGTGAGGAGCTCCACAACCTGTGACGTCACGCTACTCTCGGTACAGGCAAGGCTTTTTTTATCAGCGACCGAAAGTTGCGAACTTTATCGTCGATGTTCTCTACTAAATCCTTTCAGCAAAAATATGGCAATATCGCGAAATGATCAAGTATGACACATAGAATGGACCTGCTATCCCCGTTTAAATAAGAAAATCGTATTTCAGTAGGCCTTTAAATCAGGTTGTTTTAGCTACTAATCATGCTGCAAGATCTAGCATGTTGCATTCTATGTTTATTCCCATTAATTTCCCATTAGTTCCTGTTAATTCCCATGGAAAATTTCCAACTTTGAATATTCCCGGAATTTTGCAACCCTACCAGACGTACAATGACATGTGCATTATTTTTAAAACAAGCCTGCACTTACACAGAACCCTGGGAACATTGTCTTCCCCCAACACTCATAGAATTCTAACATGTTCAGCAACATGGTGATGTATTACATGTGCAGTGAAGAGTACATTATTCCAAAAATCAGCACGCACTAACGAGCCAAGGAAACCCTTTTGCTTGTTTAAGTGCCAATATAAAGCACACGGACCTGCGTGTGCCGCTGCAAAACTCTCATGGAATTATAAATCATTGAATCATTGATATAGTGATACATGTGCAATGAAGGGTATGTTGTCTTTAACATCAGTAAACACTACAAGGAAGAAGCTACATCATGTTTTTTTTAGTTGCTTGGTTGCTTTTTACGCGTGTGCACGTTCGCGCCCGGCTGCATCTACACCAGGGATGTCCAAAGTGCTGCCATTTGCGGCCCGCAGGTCATTTTTTAACGGCCCATTTTAAAATACGATTAAAAAAATAAAAAACATAAAATGTGGTACGAAAGACCAAACAGGTGAAATGTAACAAGAAAATGTTGCAATGTTCACTCTAATAACACAAAGCTTTCTTTCTTTAAAAAATAATAATGAATCAAAATCAATGTTACTATGAATTATTGACCTATCCAAGGCTCCAATTACGTCACATTAAATATTGCACTTTGAGATATTTTTTGGGGAAAATGTTGCATATTTTGTGTTTGCCATATAAAAAATTGAGCTGTTTTTTTGTTTTTTAAAGAAGGGCCTAAAACGAACAAACAAAAAACATAAACAACAATACAACGTATAATTGACGGATAGATCTGGGGCCGTACTTATCAAGCTTCTTAGAGTGCCGTTTTACACTTAAGTCCTGAGAATTTGCGAAATTTAGTCCTACTCTCAAACTTAAGAATAAAAGCTTTTTATCAACGTTCTTAAGTCTAAGAATCACTCCTACTCTCCACGATATTTAAGAGACCTTCAGAGGTGTCTTAAGTGGTTAGGAGTTGCCAGCAGGGGATGGCACTGAGGCGAGAGAGACGTGCGCGAACGTTCAGGGAACGGAACAATGTTTTTTTTTTTTTTTGATGACGAGCAGCTGATCAAACGGTATCGTTTAGACAGAGCGGATATTATTTTTGTCACAGATTTAATACTTTTCGATTCCTTGTTGATTTCTGCATGTGTCTGCAGTGGGCTAGTATATATAGAGCCACCCACACTAGTTTCAAATTAGTTGCCTAATTAAAGGCCTACTGAAACCCACTACTACCGACCACGCAGTCTGATAGTTTATATATCAATGATGAAATCTTAACATTATAACACATGCCAATACGGCCGGGTTAACTTATAAAGTGACATTTTAAATTTGCCGCTAAACTTCCGGTTCGAAACGCCTCTGAGGATGACGTATGCGTGTGACGTAGCCCGACGAACACGGGTATGCCTTCCACATTGAAGCCGATACGAAAAAGCTCTGTTTTCATTTCATAATTCCACAGTATTCTGGACATCTGTGTTCGTGAATCTGTTTCAATCATGTTCATTGCATTATGGAGAAGGAAGCCGAGCAAGCAAAGAAGAAAGTTGTCGGTGCGAAATGGACGTATTTTTCGAACGTAGTCAGCCACAACAGTACACAGCCGGCGCTTCTTTGTTTACATTCCCGAAAGATGCAGTCAAGATGGAAGAACTCGGATAACAGAGACTCTAACCAGGAGGACTTTTGATTTGGATACACAGACGCCTGTAGAGAACTGGGACAACACAGACTCTTACCAGGATTACTTTGATTTGGATGACAAAGACGCAGACGTGCTACTGTGAGTATGCAGCTTTGGCTTTTTTTTGCGTATGTACGTAACTTTTTTTAAATATATAAGCTTTATGAACCTTGGGTTAGGTGAACGGTCTTTTGGGCTGAGTGATTGTGTGTGTTGATCATGTGTTTGAATTGTATTGGCGTGTTCTATGGAGCTAGGAGCTAGCAGAGGAGCTAGGAGCTAGCATAACACGTACCGTACCGTACGTGCGCGTCACGTACGTAACTTTTTAAAAATATATAAGCTTTATGAACCTTGGGTTAGGTGAACGGTCTTTTGGGCTGAGTGATTGTGTGTGTTGATCGGGTGTTTGAATTGTATTGGCGTGTTCTATGGAGCTAGGAGCTAGCAGAGGAGCTAGGAGCTAGCATAACAAACACGCAGGTGTTATTATGCAGGATTAATTTGTGGCATATTAAATATAAGCCTGGTTGTGTTGTGGCTAATAGAGTATATATATGTCTTGTGTTTATTTACTGTTGTAGTCATTCCCAGCTGAATATCAGGTACCGTGAGTATGCAGCCTTGGCTGCTAAACATTCGATAACTTGACCGTATGTGCGCGTCACGTACGTAACTTTTTAAAAATATATAAGCTTTATGAACCTTGGGTTAGGTGAACGGTCTTTTGGGCTGAGTGATTGTGTGTGTTGATCGGGTGTTTGAATTGTATTGGCGTGTTCTATGGAGCTAGGAGCTAGCAGAGGAGCTAGGAGCTAGCATAACAAACACGCAGGTGTTATTATGCAGGATTAATTTGTGGCATATTAAATATAAGCCTGGTTGTGTTGTGGCTAATAGAGTATATATATGTCTTGTGTTTATTTACTGTTGTAGTCATTCCCAGCTGAATATCAGGTACCGTGAGTATGCAGCCTTGGCTGCTAAACATTCGATAACTTGACCGTATGTGCGCGTCACGTACGTAACTTTTTAAAAATATATAAGCTTTATGAACCTTGGGTTAGGTAAACGGTCTTTTGGGCTGAGTGATTGTGTGTGTTGATCAGGTGTTTGAATTGTATTGGCGTGTTCTATGGAGCTAGGAGCTAGCAGAGGAGCTAGGAGCTAGCATAACAAACACGCAGGTGTTTTTATGCAGGATTAATTTGTGGCATATTAAATATAAGCCTGGTTGTGTTGTGGCTAATAGAGTATATATATGTCTTGTGTTTATTTACTGTTGTAGTCATTCCCAGCTGAATATCAGGTCACCCCCGGCTCTCACAGCATCTTCCCTATCTGAATAGCTTCAACTCCCCACTAGTCCTTCACTTGCACTTTACTCATCCACAAATCTTTCATCCTCGCTCAAATTAATGGGGAAATTGTCGCTTTCTCGGTCCGAATCTCTCTCACTTCATGCGGCCATCATTGTAAACAATAGGGAACTTTGCGTATATGTTCAACTGACTACGTCACGCTACTTCCGGTAGGTGCAAGCCTTTTTTTTATCAGATACCAAAAGTTGCAATCTTTATCGTCGTTGTTCTATACTAAATCCTTTCAGCAAAAATATGGCAATATCGCGAAATGATCAAGTATGACACATAGAATAGATCTGCTATCCCCGTTTAAATAAAAAAAATTCATTTCAGTAGGCCTTTAATGAATTGGAAAGAAAATGTTATGACAGTAGCGTATGTGTGTGGCCGTGAGGTGAGTGACGTCAGTGAGTGTGTGGGCGAGAGAAGAGAGGGAGCGGTAGCGTAAGTGCCGGCGGGGACTAGTTTGTTTTGTATTATTTTGTAGTTTATTGTCAAAATATACACTCCCATTGTCCACTTAAATATTTCCAAGATATTTCTTTATTCTTAGACAACGGATTCCATTCCGTGATTGGTCATTTCTATGGACACAGAAATGACGTCACCTAAAATTCCGTTTACGGCACATAGTAATGTCGTAATTCAGCTCTGAGTGTGACACTTAAGATTCAGTCCTACACTTCGCTGAAAGTGTGAGTAAGACGCTTGATAACTAACTTTTAAGTGCAGCTTTCAGCGAAGAATTTATTTACTCTTAAGTCAACTCTTAGCAGACTTCTTAGGAGTAATTCTAAGAAGCTTGATAAGTACGGCCCCTGAAGTTGATCTCGAGGTTATTGTGTTAAAAGTAAACAGTAAAAAAAAGGTCTAATTTATTTTTTAACACTTTAATGAGTAGGACCCTTTTGGTTCCCCAATCATTTTTGTGTGATTTGTTTTTAAGTGTCATCGCTCAAAAAATAATAATGAATTAAAAGCAATGTTGTTATGAGTTATTGACCTTTTTAAGGCTCCAATTATTATATAATCTGAAATATTCCACTTAAAAATGTTATTGGGTGAAAATAATGCATATTTTGTGTTTTTTCCATAGTTTTCTTTGACAAAAAGAGCATACGACTTAAATCTTTAAAAACGTTATATTGACAGATAGGCCTAATGTTGATCTAGGGATTTAAAACTTGAATAATAATAATAAAAATAATACTGAATAATGACACATTTTTTATATATTTTTTACCAAAACCCTTTGGGGTCCCCGGGATCAAGCCTGAGTGGAGGCCTAAATGTATATTTTTTATACATATATTGTATTGGTTTTTAAAATAAAAAAATATAAAAATGGCCCCCGCTTGCTTGGATTTTTCAGTGTGCGGCCCTCAGTGGAAAAAGTTTGGACACCCCTGATCTACACAAATGGAAGCAACACACATAAGTTAAAGGAGCCATATGTAGTAATGTGGCCAGAAATTCAGCTTAGTTGCCACAATGTTTGTGTTAAATTGACATTGGTTTTTACAACATTATATTGTGAATGGAAAAACAGTACAAGTTCATTTTTTATTCTGGCAATTTAGCTGCCAGTTTTTCTACCGTAAAAACAAATGCACCGTCTGTCCGTTAAAAACAACAACCGTACATTTTACAGTCAAAAACTGGCAGCTCAGTCAACAGAAGTTTAACACTAAAAACTAGTAATGTTTTACAATTTACAGTAATATGCTGTAAAGAACAGCGTAACATTTATTTTAATTTTAATTAATTTGATGGTTAGTTTGCTGTAAAGTAAGTATTTTAATGTATTTTTATTTAGACAAAAACAAGTTTGGAAAGTATGATGATAAACTAATATTTGTTGCAATATTGGATGCTATTAAAGTTTAAAATGTATGCAATTTCAAGCAGTAAAAATTCATTGTCACAATTGTTGGATATGACTTTAAAGCATAACCAAGCATGCATCACTATAGCTCTTGTCTCAAAGTAGGTGTTCTGTCACCACCTGTCACATCACACCCTGACTTATTTGGACTTTTTTGCTGTTTTCCTGTGTGTAGTGTTTTAGTTCTTGTCTTGTGCTCCAATTTTCGGTGGCTTTTTCTCTTTTTTTGGTATTTTCCTGTAGCAGTTTCATGTCTTCCTTTTGAGCGATATTTCCCGCATCTACTTTGTTTTAGCAATCAAGAATATTTCAGTTGTTTTTATCCTTCTTTGTGGGGACATTGTTGATTGTCATGTCATGTACGGATGTACATTGTGAACGCCGTCTTTGCTCCACAGTAAGTCTTTGCTGTCGTCCAGCATTCTGTTTTTGTTGACTTTGTAGCCAGTTCAGTTTTAGTTTCGTTCTGCATAGCCTTCCCTAAGCTTCAATGCCTTTTCTTAGGGGCACTCACCTTTTGTTTATTTTTTTTTACCATTTTACCTACACGCTGCCTCACGCTGTTCCCGACATCTACAAAGCAATTAGCTACCTGCTGCCACCTACTGATATAGAAGAGTATTACACGGTTATGCTGCCGAGCTCGAGACTGCACCGACACTCAACAACAACACATCATTTGCAGACTATAATTACTGGTTTGCAAAAAATGTTTTTGACCCAAATAGGGGAGATTAGATAATCTCCCACGGCACACCAGACTGTATCTCACGGTACCCTAGTGTGTACTGTTTTCAATGCTGGACTCTAGAAAGAGGTTCCGCAGCCTCCGTAGCAGAACCTCTTTCCAGAGTCCGGCAGTGAAAACAGTCCTCGGTGGGGGTGGGAGGAGTCTCTGCAAATGTTCTAAACCCTGGTCAGGCAGGGGTGAGAATCAGCACCTCCAAGTCCGAGTCCATGGTTCTCGCCCGGAAAAGGGTGAAGTACCATCTCCAGGTTGGGGAGGAGATCTTGCCCCAAGTGGAGGAGTTCAAGTACCTCGGAGTCTTGTTCACGAGTGAGGGAAGAGTGGATGGTGAGATCGACAGGCGGATCGGTGCGGCGTCTTCAGCAATGCGGACGCTGTATCGATCCGTTGTGGTGAAGAAGGAGCTGAGCTGGAAGGCAAAGCTCTCAATTTACTGGTCGATCTTCATTCCCATCCACACCTATGGTCATGAGCTTTGGGTTATGACCGAAAGGACAAGATCACGGGTACAAGCGGCTGAAATGAGTTTCCTCCACCGGGTGGCGGGTCTCTCCCTTAGAGATAGGGTGAGAAGCTCTGCCATCCGGGAGGAGCTCAAAGTAAAGCCACTGCTCCTCCACATGGAGAGGAGCCAGATGAGGTGGTTCGGGCATCTGGTCAGGATGCCACCCGAACGCATACTTGCCAACCCTCCCGTTTTTAGCGGGAGAATTCCGCGCCTCTCCCAACAACCTCCCGGCAGAGATTTTCTCCCGACAAACTCCCGGTATTCAGCCGGAGCTTGAGGCCACGCCCCCTCCAGCTCAATGCGGACCTGAGACTGAGTGGGGACAGCCTGTTCTCACGTCCGCTTTCCCACAATATAAACAGCTTGCCTAACGAATTCAAACGAATGGAAACAAGAATTTCAGTTCGTTGCCTGTAAATATATAGAACAGACTTCTCCATTGAACACGGTGGCCGAAATGATATACTCATCATGAACGGAGAAGTTAAACAGGAGTATACTGCCATCTAATGGATAGCCACCGGAACACTGAAATTCAAGTATTTCTTTTATGTAAATAAAATAAATAAATATATATATATATATTTATAGCTAGAATTCACTGAAAGTCAAGTATTTCATACATATATATATATATATATATATGAAATACTCAAGTTGGTGAATTCTAGCTGTAAATAACCACGCCCCCAACCACGCCCCCCACCCCCCACCCCCTACCCCCCACCTCCCGATATTGGAGGTCTCAAGGTTGGCAAGTATGCCCGAACGCCTCCCTAGGGGCCGGTAGGAGGCCACGGGGAAGACCCAGGACACGTTGGGAAAACTATGTCTCCCGGCTGGGAACGCCTCAGTATCCCCCGGGAAGAGCTGGACGAAGTGACTGGGGAGAAGAAGGTCTGGGCTTCCCTGCTTAGGCTGCTGCCCCCGCGACCCGACCTCGGATAAGCGTAAGAAGGTGGAGGAATGGACGGATGGATGGTCAGGCAGCGGCTTTTTGCGATTTTCTGTAAAGAAGGAAGAGGAGTCCTCTTATATTAACCTCAGCGGTGCTAGACTTCATAGGATGCTTCATAGGAAAAGTTCTTAAACTGAAGCTCACAAGTCCAACCAAGCAGGTCCAACCATGAGCCTCCAAAATCCTCTGATATTACATTAGAGTTTGCTCCTTTATCTCGCTGCCGTTTGGCCGGGAGGCATTCCAGGTCCGGCGCTCAGCTTGACTGCTCTATCGCCTGATCGTCTTTGTCAGCCTCTCCAGACCGAATGTTAAGACGCCTCCTCCAAAGCTCGCCGCAGCGTCCGCTCACCACCGGATGACTCGGCGAGGCCCCGTGCCGCTTCCAGCACGTCGGCGTCGCCTGCAGCTAAGCCACGAGTGATACAG
>NC_084737.1:1274888-1337388 GCF_033978785.1 Entelurus aequoreus
ATTACACACAACGTTCAAAAATCCATCAAAATGTTTTAGTAGGACTTTGGTAAGCTATGAAGCCACACCACTTGATGGATTGTACTGTGCTTCAACATAGGAGTATTATTATGGTGTGTGTATAAGGTAAGACATATTATCTGGCATTTTGTTTCGCAATATTATGGACAAGCAACTTTTCTAACCTTCTGGTACCTGCTGATCTGTATTTGGGATCTGCATAAGTCCTGAAAATGTGCGCGCCTCCGCCATTGTAGTCCGTGGTCGATAAGCTTCTTCTTTTTCCTCCATATTCTTGTTATGGGACATTCATGCTCCGCTGTTACCATTTCTAATATAAAGTAGTGTACAGTTCTTACTAGGGATATCCGATAATATCGGCCTGCTTTAAAATGTAATATCGGAAATTATCGGTATTGTTTTTTTTATTATCGGTATCGTTTTTTTTGTGTGTTTTTTATTTATTTTTTTATTTATTAAATCAACATAAAAAACACAAGATACACTTACAATTAGTACACTAACCCCCCAAAAAAACTCCCTCCCCCATTCACACTCATTCACACAAAAGGGTTGTTTCTTTCAGTTATTAATATTCTGGTTCCTACATTATATATCAATATATATCAATACAGTCTGCAAGGGATACAGTCCGTAAGCACACATGATTGTGCGTGCTGCTGCTCCACTAATAGTACTAACCTTTAACAGTTAATTTGACTCATTTTCATTAATTACTAGTTTCTATGTAACTGTTTTTATATTGTTTTACTTTCTTTTTTATTTAAGACATTTTTTTAAATTTATTTATCTTATTTTATTTTATTTATTTTTTGAAAAAGTACCTTATCTTCACCATACCTGGTTGTCCAAATTAGGCATAATAATGTGTTAATTCCACGACTGTATATATCGGTATCGGTTGATATCGGTATCCGTTGATATCAGTATCGTATTTAAAGAGTTGGACAATATCGGAATATTGGATATCGGCAAAAAGCCATTATCGGACATCTCTAATCACAACAAAATTAGGCATAATAATGTATTAATTCCACGACTATATATATCGGTATCGGTTGATATCGGTATCGGTAATTAAGAGTTGGACTATATCGGAATATCGGATATCGGAAAAAAAGCCATTATCGGACGTCCCTAGTTCTTACTTATATCTGTTAGTAAACTCTCCATGAAAGCACTAAAACATACCGGTGTAGTGAGTTTACATTATTTACCCAAGGAACTTTAGTTATTAGACGGACAATTTTTCACGAGACACATTTCGGCGTTATTGTTGCACTAGTGAGCCACGGATGAGGAGATGCTGCTCCGTTATTGATTGAAGTAAAGTCTGAATGTCATTAAAACAGTTAGCGCCATCTTTTGGACACCTTTTCCACTCCCGTCCTTGCACGCTACACCGCTACAACAAAGATGACGGGGAGAAGACGCCGTCGAAGGTGAGCCACATGAATAAGACCGCCCACAAAATGGAAAAGCGGCTTGAAAATGATCTTTAAAACATAATATATGCAACATTTTGACCAAAGAACCACCATTACATGTTATGTAGACCACAAGGAAGTCTTTTACATTTAGAAAGGAAAAAAAATAATGACCCCTTTAAAGGCCTACTGAAATGATTTTTTTTAATTTAAACGGGAATAGCAGATCCATTCTATGTGTCATACTTGATCATTTCGCGATATTGCCATATTTTTGCTGAAAGGATTTAGTAGAGAAAATCGACGATAAAGTTCGCAACTTTTGCTCGCTAAAAGAAAAAAAGCCTTGCCTGTACCGGATGTAGCGTGACGTCACAGGAGCTAGTATTCCTCACAATTCCCCGTTGTTTACAATGGAGCGAGAGAGATTCGGACCGAGAAAGTGACGATTACCCCATTAATTTGAGCGTGGATGAAAGATTCGTAGATGAGGAACGTTACAGTGAAGGACTTGAGAGGCAGTGATGGACGTATCTTTTTTCGCTCTGACCGTAACTTAGGTACAAGCTGGCTCATTGGATTCCACACTCTCCTTTTTCTATTGTGGATCACGGATTTGTATTTTAAACCACCTCGGATACTATATCCTCTTGAAAATGAGAGTCGAGCACGCGAAATGGACATTCAGTGCCTTTTATCTCCACGACAATACATCGGCGAAATGCTTTAGCTACGAGCTAACGTGATAGCATCGTGCTTTAACTGCATATAGAAACAAAAAAAATAAACCCCTGACTGGAAGGATAGACAGAAAATCAACAATACTATTAAACCGTGGACATGTAAATACACGGTTAATGCTTTCCAGGCTGGCGAAGGTTAACAATGCTGTGCTAACGACGCCATTGAAGCTAACTTAGCAACTTAGCAACCGGACCGCACAGAGCTATGCTAAAAACATTAGCTCTCCACCTACGCCAGCCAGCCCTCATCTGCTCATCAACACCCGTGCTCACCTGCGTTCCAGCGATCGGCAGAAGGACGAAGGACTTCACCCGATGCGTTTGGCGCCCCGGAGACGTAGGAAGTCAAGGTGAGGTCGGCGGCTAGCGCGGCTAGCGCGGCTAGTGCGGCTGCTCTCCAACAAAGTCCTCCTGGTTGTGTTGCTGTAGTCCGCTGCTAATACACCGATCCCAACCTACAACTGTCTTCTTTGCAGCCTTCATTGTTCATTAAACAAATTGCAAAAGATGTCCAGAATACTGTGGAATTATGAAATGAAAACAGAGCTTTTTGTATATGATTCTACGGGGTACCATAACTTCCGTTACTCTGACTTCGTCTCGCGCATACGTCATCATACCGTGACGTTTCAGCCGGATATTTCCCGGGAAATTTTAAATGTCACTTTGTAAGTTAACCCGGCCGTATTGGCATGTGTTGCTATGTTAAGATTTCATCATTGATATATAAACTATCAGACTGCGTGGTCGGTAGTAGTGGCTTTCAGTAGGCCTTTAATGCGCCTTTTGTATGAAAATAGACCTGACTAGACCCGCTCATCGGCAGTGCGCCTCAAATTGGCATTCAAATGGTTAAAATAATTTAAAAAACATGAAATGTTTAGTATTTTTTATATTGAGAGATTTGAGAAAACATTTTTTTATTAAACATTTATACACTTTTTCTTTCATGAGGACTTTTTCGTCCCGGCACTACTTAACTGCTTTTAAATTATGTATGCCCCGGACGGTTTTAATGACCCACCACATCTCAGCCAACACTAATTTAAACGCATTAAACAAATACGGCCGTTCTCCAGCCTTTTTAATGCATGTCGGCCACCTCAGTTTTGTCCCCTGCAAAAAGTAAGAAATGCACGTATTCAGCCGGCTCACCATAGAAATATAAACCAAGGCCGAAGGGCTGGCATATCTCAAAAAGTAAAACCTGTCAGCTGCAGCTGCCGAGGTTGCTAGGCAACAGGTGTGCGCTTTGTTGAGGCAGTGTTAAAAAGATACCCTCCTTTTGAAAAAACTTGTATTGAAGGACTGTGCAACCTTTTTATTAGATTTGATCAATATGATACGGGGGTGTGCGAGGTAATTGGAAAGCCACTGATTCAGATCCCGATACTTCAACACTAATTGGTACGGAAGCTGGAGGACATGCTACATGGCGGTTCTTGCTCAGGGCCGTGTCGGTATTACAATATGACACGGGGCACAATGATTGGACAGACAAAAATATTGTGGCGCTGTACCAAACAATTTTAAATACGATCTCAGATCAATCCAGCAGACGGCGTGGAGAGACCAAGAACTTTGAGATGTGCCGATGCCAATATTTTGCTACCGGTACCACAATGTATTTCGACACTTATCGATATTTTTCTAAATAAATGAGACCACAAAAAGATGTCATCATTGATTTTATTTTAACAGAAAATCTTCTGGTACATTTAAGCAGTGGTCACCAACCTTTTCGAAACCAAGAGGTACTTCCTGGGTACTGATTAATGCGAAGGGCTACCAGTTTGATACACACTTAAATAAATTGCCAGAAATAGCCAATTTGCTAAATTTACCTTTAACTCTGTTATTATAAATAATTAATGATATTTATCTTTGTGGAAACACTGATCATCTTAATGATTTCTCACAATAAATATATATATATAAACATATAAATATCAATATGCAACACTTTATTTTTATATTTTCTCTAAGTGCACATTTTTCAAATTGAACATTTTCAAATGATCACATTTTAACTAGCTAGCCACTAACATTTTTGAACAAATCATGAATTACTTTGCACCGTGTTTGTACAAATAATAACTCATGTAAAATACAAAAGTCAACTCTCAAATTTTTAAATAAATCATGTCACACTTTGAACTGGACACCAAATCTGTTATCTGTTTCTTTGTCAGTTAGTGAAGACCAAGTCTTTAAAATATTTTCTTGGATTTTTTAATTTTTTTTTAGTTTTGTCTCTCTTACAATTAAAAATGTCGAGCAAAGCGAGACCAGCTTGCTAGTAAATAAATAGCATTTAAAAAATAGAGGCAGCTCACTGGTAAGTGCTTGTCAAGTGTTTTGCTTTTTTCACTGTGCTTATCCCACACTTGAAGGGATGTACCAATGCTGAATGTGGCTTCTGGATTTCACTCAAAAGACCAGACCGGAGTTACTTTTTTCCTTTTATTTTCCTTTAGTTTGCAGCAGTTTTTCCAACGAAGAAACAGCTTATTTTTTCTTCTTTAGTCTTTTTAGCAGTGTTAGTAGACTTTAGTAGACTTTAGTTTATTTAGCTGTCTTTAGTAGCCTTTAGCTTCTTTAGTAGGTGAAAAACCTTTAAGGACAAAACACCACAAGATTAACATGCTGTAAAAAAATCAATCAATTATCAATCCCATAATTTACAATTATTAATCAGGCTATCAAACACTTAACAATTAAACAAGTGCAAGAAAATGGATTAATATTTTCCCTTTAAGTTTATTCAGATTTTAAATAAATTGTCTCAACATATATGCCCCAAGATACATATAAAATACATTTAACACCAGATACACAATAGATAAATGCAGCAGAAAACCCAATATGCAAATACATAAATACCTAACCAATTAACCACCTATTTTAGATACATATTTAAAATATGTATCTATATCAAAGAGATTCTTTGCTTAGAATCTCTTTGTTGTGATTCTAAGCAAAGAATCACAACACTACCTTACTAAACAACTAAATACTCCCCCCCCACCCCCCATCTCACCAGCGCAACAGGTACGCCACACCCACAAAGAGAAATAAAGTGCAATCTTACCGGCTGTCCGTTCAGCTTTTAGTTTTGGTACACTTTTGGCACAACTCTTGTGTTATCTGTAATGAACCAAAGCTTTCTCCACTCTGCGCTGGCGTCTTTTGTCCTCCTTTATTCGACACAGCTGTCTAATTACCGGGCTCGCGCACCAGCAGACGAGACGGGAGTGCGCCGCGTTATACCTGCGCGTGAAGGTAAACTGATAATAATGCCGAATTATATACATTTCCTGGGGTTGCCTAGGGGAATAGGGATGTGGATGTGCTCTAAAATAAAATATAAGTTACGCGCTCGCGCATCAGCTGACGAGAGTGCTGCTATTTGAGCTATTTTTAGAACAGGCCAGCGGGTGACTCATCTGGTCCTTACGGGCGACCTGGTGCCCGCGGGCACCGCGTTGGTGACCCCTGCATTAAACATATGTTTGTTATTGCAATCAAGTATTTATGGCATGACATAACATAGTGAACATACCGTATTTTTCGGAGTATAAGTCGCTCCGGAGTATAATAACTATTTGTTGTTTTAGCGTTGTTGTTTTGTTTTTGTGGTGTTTTTTTAAATGCACTGTAGTAGGGCTGGGCGATATGGCCTTTTATGTCACGATACACCATATATATGTGGATATTTTGCCTTAGCCTTGAATGAACACTTGATGCAAATAATCACAGCAGTATGATGATTCTATGTGTCTACATTCAAACATTCTTCTTCATACTGCATTAATATATGCTACTTTTAAACTTTCATGCAGAGAAGGAAATCACAATTAAGTCAATTTAGCAAAAGTGTATTTATTAAACAGTTATTAAGCAGTGGCACAAACATTCATGTCATTTCCAAAACAGAAAGTGCAAGATTGTCAGAGACATTTTAAAACAAGCTATTAGTGCACTTTTTCCTCAGGGACTCTGCCTCCATCATTGCCCCGATCATCACGCACATAATAAACCTCTCAATTACACAAGGCCAAGTACCAAAAGATTTTAAGATAGCAAGAGTAACTCCCCTCTTTAAAAAAAAGGAAGCAAATTGGAACCTGGCAACTAGCGACCTGTTTCTATTCTCAGTTCCATTTCGAATGTAATGGAAAAAATAGTTTATGAACAGGTCGATAGTTACCTTGCCACTAATAAACTCATGTACAAATTCCAATCCGGCTTCAGAACTAACCACTCCACTGACACATGCCTTCTCTATCTGAGCGACCACATCAAACATAAGGTGGACGCGGGCAAATACTGCGGCATGGTCATGCTGGACCTTCAGAAAGCCTTTGACACCGTTAACCACGCTATACTGTTGGATAAGCTCAGAGCAATCGGATTTAACAAAACCTCATGGAGCTGGATGCAATCTTACTTGGAGGGGAGGGAACAGGTGGTAGAGGTGAACGGCACCGTGTCCCCCCCCCTCTCGGTGAGCTGTGGAGTCCCCCAAGGCAGTATATTGGGACCTTTACTGTTCCTAATATACATAAACGACAAAACAGCATACTGGCACTATACTTATATTGATTATTGTTTCTCAGCTGTTTGTACATGTTGCAGTTTATAAATAAAGGTTTATAAAAATTTAAAAAAATTATAATTATAAAAAAATAAAATAAAATAAAAAAAAATAAAAAAAATTGCCTCTGCCCATAGCATAGATCCAACGAATGGATGACTAAATTAATCGCAGTGTTTCCCACACATTCATTTATTTGTGGCGGCCCGCCACGAAAGAATTACGTCCGCCACAAATAAAAAACTTTTTTTTTTTTTTTTTTTTTTTTGTCCTGTCCTGTCCAGCTTCTCAGGCAAATCATATAGTTGATGTAGATGCCCATATAGGCTGTTCAGATTTACTTTACAAAAGAGAAGTGTAGGATACTTCTCTTGTTGCCTTATTTGTATTTGACCACTACTGTTTTCTGTTTATTTGTTACTGACTGTGGCAGGACACCTCTGCCTCTGTTTCACTTTATGTTGCTGGTAAATAATATGGTTGTAGTAGTAGGCTAAAGTTAAATTATTCAGTATGCACTAATTAAAGGGGCAGAGCTTTAAGAGACATTTTAGCTTTTATATTATATAAGATATATTTTTTGTAAGAACCACAATTAATAAATATATTTCAGTGAATACATTATTGTTCAAATCTGTATATAAATATGTACATAAAGTGTTGTAATTATATTGTAAAATGGATGGATGGATGGACGTTTAAAACAAAACTGTTATTATTAATTAGTAAGTATACATTTTTTGAGCCTTTTTAGAGAAAATCATATCATTGTAGTACATTTTGCAAATTACTCGATGATGTCATGGTGACCACGCCCATACCCCCCCACCCCCACCGCCACAGGTATCTTGGCAGTTTATGGGAAACACTGAATCGCCAACTATTTTTATAATTGATTTTAATCAATTTAATCGATTAGTTGTTGCAGCCCTAGTGAGAAGATATACCCCAATATCACGATATAGTCATTTTCTATATAGCACAGAAACAAACCCGCGATATATTGAGTATATCGATATATCGCCCAGCCCTACACTGTAGCACTTTGTGGTTGTTTGCCCAATGTAAAGTGCTTTTACTAATAAAATCTATTATTATTATTATTATGAGAGTTTAAAATGAGCATATATTAAAGGCCTACTGAAAGCCACTACTACTGACCACGCAGTCTGATAGTTTATACATCAATGATGAAATCTTAACATTGCAACACATGCCAATACGGCCGGGTTAACTTATAAAGTGCAATTTTAAAATTCCCGCCACACTTCCGGTTGAAAAAGCCTTCGGAGGATGAGTATGCGCGTGACGTCAATCATTGAACCGGAAGTATTAAATACAATACAAAAAAGCTCTGTTTTCATTTCATAATTCCACAGTATTCTGGACATCTGTGTTGGTGAATCTTTTGCAATTTGTTTAATGAACAATGGAGGCTGCAAAGAAGAACGTTGTAGGTGGGTCGGTGTATAGCGGCTGGCTGTAGCAACACAACAAGGATTACTCACTTGGATAGCAGACGCGCTAGCCGATGCTAACCGGCCACCGCACGGATGATCGGGTGAAGTCCTTCGTCGCGCCGTTGATCGCTGGAACGCAGGTGAGCACGGGTGTTGATGAGCTGGGCAGATGATGGCTGGCTGGCGTAGGTGGAGCGCTAATGTTTTTATCATAACTCTATGAGGTCCGGTTGCTAAGTTGCTAAGTCAGCCTTAGCGTCGTTAGCAACAGCATTGTTAAGCTTTGCCAGGCTGAGATCTATTAACCGTGTAGTTACATGTACATGGTTTAGTAGTATTGTTGATCTTCTGTCTATCCTTCCAGTCAGGGGTTTATTTATTTTGTTTCTATCTGCATTTGAGACAGATGCTATCACGTTAGCTCATGCTGATTAGCATGAGCTTCGTCGATGTATTGTCGTGGAGATAAAAGGCACCGAATGTCCATTTCGCGTTCTCGACTCTCATTTTCAAGAGGATATAGTATCCGAGAGAAAATGTGCAAACATTCCGCAGAAATCAATGGTTAACTTTTACAACTGTGCCATCAGCAGTGTCCTCACTTACGGCTTTTTAGTGTGGTTTGCTAGCTGTACTAAAGCGAACCAACAGGCCCTCCAGCGAGTGGTTAAAGCGGCGGGGAAAATTACAAGGACGATACTCCCAGAGATGAGTGCCATGTACACAACTCGCTGCCTAAAGCGAGTACACAACATCCTGAAGGACAGATACCACCCAGCACATGGCCTCTTCAACCTGCTACCCTCTGGAAGAAGGTATAGATCGATTCGCGCCAGGACCACCAGAATGTCTCACAGTCTGTATCCCCAGGCTGTGAGACTGCTAAATGAACAGCCTGCCCCGGACCATCTCATTACCTCACTCTTCACCACCTCAATAATTGTGCTCTGGACACTGCATTGTTGCAACATCAACGTAACACCCATCAGACATCTGACTGTTCCCACCCCCACGCCCCCTCTATTCGCCATCTTCCTGACAATGCTAAACTGTGAACTATGGTCAACCTGCACTTTAATGCAGTTTCTATGCCGCTGGACAAAGCTCAAACAAAATCTTGTTGACATGTATGACTTAAGTGTTATTATGACAATGACAATAAAGGAATTAATTGATTGAGGTGGTTTAAAATACAAATCCGTGATCCACAATAGAAAAAGGAGAGAGTGTGGAATCCAATGAGCCAGCTTGTACCTAAGTTACGGTCAGAGCGAAAAAAAACATGTATTTCACTGCATTCTAGTCCGTCACTCTAACGATCCTCATCCACAAATCTTTCATCCTCGCTCAAAGTAATGGGGTAATGTTCCGAATAGCTCTAGCTGCGTTGAAAACAATAGGAAAATATGAGGGAGTTAACAACTGACAAAGTCACGCTACTTCCGGTAGGGCAAGGCTTTTTTTTATCAGAGACCAAAAGTTGCGAACTTTATCGACGTTGTTCTATACCAGGGGTCGGCAACCCGCGGCTCTAGAGCCGCATGCGGCTCTTTAGCGCCGCCCTAGTGGCTCTCTGGAGATTTTTCAAAAATGTATGAAGAATGGAAAAAGATGAGGGAAAAAAAATCCATTTTTTTGTTTTAGTATGGTTTCTGTAGGAGGACAAACATGACACAAACCTCCCTAATTGTTATAAATCACACTGTTTATATTAAACATGCTTCACTGATTCGAGTATTTGGCGAGCGCCGTTTTGTCCTACTTATTTTGGCGGTCCTTGAACTCACCGTATAGTTTGTTTACATGTATAACTTTCTCCGACTTTCTAGGACGTGTTTTATGCCACTTTCTTTTTCTGTCTCATTTTGTCCACCACACTTTTAACGTTGTGCATGAGTGCACAAAGGTGAGTTTTGTTGATGTTATTGACTTGTGTGGAGTGCTAATCAGACATATTTGGTCACTGCATGACTGCAAGCTAATCGATGCTAACATGCTATTTAGGCTAGCGATATGTACAATAATATTGCATCATTATGCCTCATTTGTAGGTATATTTGAGGTCATTTAGTTTCCTTTAAGTCCTCTTAATTAAATTTATATCACATGACACATGTAATATGGCTTTTAATTTTTTGCGGCTCCAGACAGATTTGTTTTTGTATTTTTGGTCCAATATGGCTCTTTCAACATTTTGGGTTGCCGACCCCTGTTCTATACTAAATCCTTTCAGCAAAAATATGGCATATCGCAAAATGATCAAGTATGACACATAGAATGGATCTGCTATCCCCGTTTAAATAAAAAAAATTCATTTCAGTAGGCCTTTAATGCAGTATGAAGAATAATGTTTTAATGTAGACACATAGAATCATCATACTGCTGTGATTATATGCATCAAGTGTTCATTCAAGGCTAAGGCAAAATATGGAGATATTTGTGGTGTTTCGTGACAAGGCCTAAAAATATCGAGATATTAATAAAAGGCCATCGCCCGGCCCTAATTTCAAATGAAATGTAAGGGGTGCACACCCTCGGGTAAAAAGGTGTTCTCGGTGTGTACATTTTTTATTGGCGGCAAGTTAGCAGTGCAGCACCTGATGCAGCCCATGGCGAGTGAAAGTGAGTGCCATCTTATTTCCCCTGCCGGTCATCATTTATTGAAGCGTCATGAGGACAGGATGAGCAAGGTCTTTGGTCAGCGGCCAAGTCGCTTCCCTTGCTTTTGGCTCCACTCGTTACCTCTCATCTTGTCTTCCCCTCTGTCATCCTCTCCTGGTCTCAGGGGAAACAGAGGGAGTCTTAGCACACTTTAATCTCCAGCTGAGCGCTGGCGGTGCGGGAGCCAAATCCAGCCTGACTTTGCCGTTTATCCTAAAGTCGCGGCGTAGCGGAGGACAGAGCGAGTGTTTGTGTTGAGCGCGATCGGGTGATTGAACTGCCGCCGCGGCCGCAGGAAAGAGAGGAGGAAAATAAAAGGGAGGGAGAGTGATTTTTCACAACAAGCGCAAGTCAAACGGGGTAATTTGACGCCTTGAGATATTTGATGGGAGGCGGCGCATCGTTGCTTCTTACTCTGGCAAGTGCTGCAAGCGGCCAAATAATAAAGAAGAAGCCATTTAAATAAGAGCAAGGGGGACGAGTCTGCCTCGTTAAAGGGCAGCAGCAGGTACGCAATGATGGATTGTTGCAATAAATGGAGAAAAAAGTTTTTTTTTTTTTTTTTTAATCATTTACGCTTTAGTAAAAAATAAGATGCCAACTGACCTTTTTAGAAGAAAGGGTCTTTGAATAAAGGAAAACCTTCAGGAGACTGATAAAGTCTGCTTTCTGACCAGGGATGAAAGGAAGGTTGCACAAAAGGTCAATGTTCAATAGGAATTCTGAACTTCACTCAAACCAAACTTTTTTTCCAGACTAAAATATAGAAGCTTTGGAAAGACCTCGTCTACTGGTCGTTGAAGGAGGACCAAGGTCTATTCAGGATCTTTTAAAGTTAAATACTTTTGGCAATATAGTGTATGTTCAAATACATTTCGACCTACTCCAAATGTCATTCGGGTAACAGGACTGAAATTAACAAGGGTGATTTTTCAACAATTGCAAGCGATACATGGTCACATGACACTACTAAGGTGACACTAGAAGCACATTACAGTGTTTAGTAACAAATTGCATTTTACCAAATATAACATGGCATTAAAATGTTTTTACAGTAAGTTACAAGACTGTTTTGTGAACAAAGCACAGTTCATGACTGGGATTCTCCAAAATTCCTCCATTTTTCCCGTATGTACTATTCAATTCTTCTAAACGGTTGCTGATAACTACCAGCATGTAACCGGTTGAGGGAGTGGTAGCAGATATTCCACCCTGACCAATAACAACAAAGTTGGCTGAATTTAGCTTGCCAGCCAAGAGGAGAAACATGCAGACTTACAGTATTAAGGAATGCAGCATTTACAAATATATATATATATATATATTTTGCCATAATGGGATCACTTAAAAAGCCCATGAAATGAGCAGTACAGGAACTCTTAACTCTTAACTTAAAGGTCTACTGAAATTATTTTTTTTAATTTAAACGGGGATAGCAGATCCATTCTATGTGTCATACTTGATCATTTCGCGATATTGCCATATTTTTGCTGAAAGGATTTAGTAGAGAACAACGACGATAAAGTTCGCAACAAAAAAGCCTTGCCCCTACCGGAAGTAGCGTGACGTAGTCAGTTGTTCGCTTCCTCATATTTTCCTATTGTTTTCAACGCAGCTAGAGCGATTCGGACCGAGAAAGCGACGATTACCCCATTAATTTGAGCGAGGATGAAAGATTCGTGGATGAGGAACGTTAGAGTGACGGACAAGAATGCAGTGCAGGACGTATCTTTTTTCGCTCTGACCGTAACTTAGGTACAAGCCGGCTCATTGGATTCCACACTCTCTCCTTTTTCTATTGTGGATCACGGATTTGTATTTTAAACCACCTCGGATACTACACTACCATTCAAAAGTTTGGGGTCACATTGAAATGTCCTTATTTTTGAAGGAAAAGCACTGTACTTTTCAATGAAGATAACTTTAAACTAGTCTTAACTTGAAAGAAATACACTCTATACATTGCTAATGTGGTAAATGACTATTCGAGCTGCAAATGTCTGGTTTTTGGTGCAATATCTACATAGGTGTATAGAGGCCCATTTCCAGCAACTATCACTCCAGTGTTCTAATGGTACAATGTGTTTGCTCATTGGCTCAGAAGGCTAATTGATGATTAGAAAACCCTTGTGCAATCATGTTCACACATCTGAAAACAGTTTAGCTTGTTACAGAAGCTACAAAACTGACCTTCCTTTGAGCAGATTGAGTTTCTGGAGCATCACATTTGTGGGGTCAATTAAACGCTCAAAATGGCCAGAAAAAGAGAACTTTCATCTGAAACTCGACAGTCTATTCTTGTTCTTAGAAATGAAGGCTATTCCACAAAATGGTTTGGGTGACCCCAAACTTTTGAACGGTAGTGTATATCTTCTTGAAAATGAGAGTCGAGAACGCGAAATGGACATTCACAGTGACTTTTATCTCCACGACAATACATCGGCAAAGCTCTTTAGCTACTGAGCTAACGTGATAGCATCTGTCTCAAATGCAGATAAAACAAAATAAATAAACCCCTGACTGGAAGGATAGACCGAAGATCAACAATACTATTAAACCATGGACATGTAACTACACGGTTAATAATTCTCAGCCTGGCAAAGTTTAACAATGCTGTTGCTAACAACGCTGAAGCTAACTTAGCAACCAGACCTCACAGAGCTATGATAAAACATTAGCGCTCCACCCACGCCAGCCAGCCCTCATCTGCTCATCAACACCCGTGCTCACCTGCGTTCCAGCGATCGACATCGCGACGAAGGACTTCACCCGATCACAGATGCGGTTGGCGGCTAGCGTTGGCTAGCGCGTCTGCTATCCAAGTAAGTCCTCCTTGTTGTGTTGCTACAGCCAGCCGCTAATACACCGATCCCACCTACAACTTTCTTCTTTGCAGTCTCCATTGTTCATTGAACAAATTGCAAAAGATTCACCAACACAGATGTCCAGAATACTGTGGAATTATGAGATGAAAACAGAGCTTTTTGTATTGGCTTCAATGGGCTACCGATACTCCTGTTTCACTGGCTACGTCACGCGCATACGTCATCAACCGGAAGTTTAGCGGGAAATTTAAAATGTCACTTTATAAGTTAACCCGGCCGTATTGGCATGTGTTGCAATGTTAAGATTTCATCATTGATATATAAACTATCAGACTGCGTGGTTGGTAGTAGTGGCTTTCAGTAGGCCTTTAAAGTACCTATGATTGTCGCACACAGGGAAATGTGTCCTCTGCATTTGATCCATCCCCTTGTTCACCCCCTGGGAGGTGAGGGGAGCAGTGAGCAGCAGTGAGCAGCAGCGGTGGCCGCGCCCGGGAATCATTTTTGGTGATTTAACCCCCAATTACAAGCCTTAATGCTGAGTGCCAAGCAGGGAGGTATCTTCATTGAAACAAGGGTAGTTATTACCGTGTTGTTCGGACTATAGTGCACACTTAAAATCATTTCATTTTAATTTTCTTTAAAAAAAAAAAATGTTTGAGTTTATTTGGAACATTTGAAGAGTTTCTTGAAGTGGATCATATTAGTACATTGTTTGATTGCTTTGCTTAATCCATTCCATAATTTAATTCCACATACAGATATACTAAAGGTCTTAAGTGTTTGTACGTGCATACAAATGTTTTAAATTACGTTTTTCTCTAAGATTATATTTCTCCTCTTTTTTTGAGAAGAATTGTTGTACATTCTTGGGTAGCAGATTATAGTTTGCTTTGTGCATAATTTTAGCTGTTTGCAAATTCACTATGTGGTGGAATTTCAGTATTTTTGATTCAACAAATAAAGGATTTGTATGTTCTCTATATCTGACATTATGTATTATTCTAACTGATCTGTTTTGTAACACCGTTAGTGAATGAAGTGTACTTTTGTAGTTATTTTCCCATATTTCTACACAGTAACTCAGATATGTAACACTAGTGAGCAGTAGAGAATATGAAGTGATTTTTTGTCTAGAACATGTTTTGCTTTATTCATTATTGATGTGTTTCTCGCTACTTTATGTTGTATATTTTTTACATGAGATTTCCAGTTCAATTTATCATCAATCATTATACCCAGAAATTTAGTTTCATTTACTCTTTCAATTTCTACTCCATCTATTTGTATTTCTGTTTGACTTTCTGAAAAAATAGCAACACATTTAGCATCTTTTTCTGTTATTGAAGACTATTCGTGTATAGAGACTCTGCACTTCTGTCGCTCCATGGCGCCGACGAACCCAGAGAGCTGCAGCGAGCCTGACGTCACAAACTGCATTTTCTCTCTTTAAAAGCCGCCGCTTTCCTCTTAATATTTGCACGTTGCACATGTTGTGGATCTTTGTACGCGGGCGGAACTCTGAAAATTAGAGCAGTGTTTTTCAACCACTGAGAGATTATGTAGTTTCACCTATTTGGGTTAAAAATATTTTTTGCAAACCAGTAATTATAGAGCTGGGCAGAGTAACCATGTAATGCTCTTCCATATCAGTAGGTGGAAGCCGGTAGCTAATTGCTTTGTAGATGTCGGAAACACGTCGTGTGAGACGACGATGGTTTGTCGGGATCACAATATGCATGCGACAACGGGAGGCAGGGTGCAGGTAAAAAGGTATCTAATGCTTAAACCAAAAATAAACAAATGGTGAGTGCCCCTAAGAAAAGGCATTAAAGCTTAAGGAAGGCTAGGCAGAACCAAACTAAAACTGAACTGGCTACAAAGTAAACAAAAACAGAATGCTGGACGACAGCAAAGACTTACAGTGTGTGGAGCAGAGATGGCGTCCACAAAGTACATCCGAACATGACATGACAATCAACAATGTCCACACAAAAAAAGATAGCTTAAATATTCTTCGATTGCGGGGAATAGCGCTCAAAGGAAGACATGAATTTGCAACAAAAAAATACCAACAAAACAGGAAAGGCCACCAAAATAGGAGCGCAAGACAAGAAGTAAAACACTATGCACGGAAAAACACCAAAAAAGTAAAAATAAGTCACGGTGTGGTGTGACAGGTGGTGACAGTACACCTACTTTGAGACAAGAGCTATATTGATGCATGCTTGGTTATGCTTTAAAGGCCTACTGAAAGCCACTACTAGCGACCGCGCAGTCTGATAGTTTATATATCAATGATGAAATCTTAACATTGCAACACATGCCAATACGGCCGGGTTAACTTATAAAGTGCAATTTTAAATTTCCCGCTAAACTTCCGGTTCAAAACGTCTATGTATGATGACGTATGCGCGTGACGTCAATAGTTAAACGGAAGTATTGGTACCCCATTGAATCCAATACAAAAAAGCTCTGTTTTCATCTCAAAATTCCACAGTATTCTGGACATCTGTGTTGGTGAATCTTTTGCAATTTGTTTAATGAACAATGAAGACTGCAAAGAAGAAAGCTGTAGGTGGGATCGGTGTATTAGCGGCTGGCTGCAGCAACACAACCAGGAGGACTTTGACTTGGATAGCAGACGCGCTAGCCGACGCTAGCCGCCGACCGCACGGATGATCGGGTGAAGTCCTTCGTCCTTCCGTCGATCGCTGGAACGCAGGTGAGCACGGGTGTTGATGAGCAGATGAGGGCTGGCTGGCGTAGGTGGAGCGCTAATGTTTTTATCATAGCTCTGTGAGGTCCTGTTGCTAAGTTAGCTTCAATGGCGTCGTTAGCAACAGCATTGTTAAGCTTCGCCAAGCTGGAAATTATTAACCGTGTGGTTACATGTCCATGGTTTAATAGTATTGTTGATCTTCTGTCTATCCTTCCAGTCAGGGGTTTATTTATTTTGTTTCTATCTGCATTTGAGCCCGATGCTATCACGTTAGCTCAGTAGCTAAAGAGCTTCGCCGATGTATTGTCGTGGAGATAAAAGTCACTGTGAATGTCCATTTCGCGTTCTCGACTCTCATTTTCAAGAGGATATAGTATCCGAGGTGGTTTAAAATACAAATCCGTGATCCACAATAGAAAAAGGAGAAAGTGTGGAATCCAATGAGTTCTTGTACCTAAGTTACGTTCAGAGCGAAAAAAGGTACGTCCTGCACTGCACTCTAGTCCTTCACTCTCACTTTCCTCATCCACAAATCTTTTATCCTCGCTCAAATTAATGGGGTAATCGTCGCTTTATCGGTCCGAATCTCTCTCGCTGCATTGTCAACAATGGGAAAATGTGAGGAGTCCTTCCTCCGGTGACGTCACGCTACTTCCGGTACAGGCAAGGTTTTTTTTAATCAGCGACCGAAAGTTGCGACCTTTATCGTCGATGTTCTCTACTAAATCCTTTCAGCAAAAATATGGCAATATCGCGAAATGATCAAATATGACACATAGAATGGATCTGCTATCCCCGTTTAAATAAAAACATTTCATTTCAGTAGGCCTTTAAATTCATATCCAACAATTGCGACAACGGCTTTTTACTGTCAACTGAGTTTCATTTCTTAATGATTTCTCCTGGTGGTGTGCCTCCAGGTTTTTTCAATTTAAAAAAATGTGCCTTGCCTCAAACAAGGTTGAAAAACACTGAATTAGAGTACAGTGCAAAGGTTTGTTTATAACAGCAGTTAGATTTACAAGATGAAAGTAATATACCAGGGCTATTCAACTAAATTGTTTCGGGGCTCGCATTTCCAGAAAGCTAAGGACTGCTCGCTTGAATTCTTCTTCCGCTATATATTTCTGAGAACCAGCATCCTCTACAGTGGACATTGGATTTGTATCTATTTATTTTGTCAGTTAATACATTTTGTGGAGAATTTCCTTGTCCATACAACATGAGTGTTCTGCTGTGTTTTTAAAGACAGACTGCCAAAGAGCTGTGGTCGCATCCTCTTAATCAGTGGTCCCCAACCTTTTTGTAACTGCAACGCTTGAAAATGGGGGGCAGGGAGGGGGGGATGTTTTTGGTTTTTTTTATTAATTTTTTTGTCATAAAAAAATACAATAATGTGTGCTTACGGACTGTATCCTTGCAGACTGTATTGATTAGGGGTGTGGGAAAAAATCGATTCGAATTCGAATCGCGATTCTCACGTTGTGCGATTCAGAATTGATTCTCATTTTAAAAAAAATCGATTTATTATTTTTTTTTTATATATATATATATTTTTTTTAATTAATCAATCCAACAAAACAATACACAGCAATACCATAACAATGCAATCCAATTCCAAAAACAAACCCGACCCAGCAACACTCAGAAGTGCAATAAACAGAGCAATTGAGAGGAGACACAAACACGACACAGAACAAACCAAAAGTAGTGAAACGAAAATGAATATTATCAACAACAGTATCAATATTAGTTACAATTTCAACATAGCAGTGATTAAAAATCCCTCATTGACATTATCATTAGACATTTATAACAAAAGAACAATAGTGTCACAGTGGCTTACACTTGCATCGCATCTCATAAACTTGACAACACACTGTGTCCAATATTTTCACAAAGATAAAATAAGTCATATTTTTGGTTCATTTAATAGTTCAAACAAATGTACATTATTGCAAACAGTTGATAAAACATTGTCCTTTACAATTATAAAAGCTTTTTACAACAATCAACTACTCTGCTTGCATGTCAGCAGACTGGGGTAGATCCTGCTGAAATCTATGTATTCCATGAATAGAGAATCCTTTTGAATCTTGGCAAAAATCTTAGCCACACGATTATCAAATGTAATAGGAAAATGAATTCATACTGACCAAACTGGCTTCATGGAAGGTCGACAATCTTCAGACAATACAAGGAAATTGTTGAATGTTATTTACTATGCTAGAAGTCTCCCTTATCCCGCAGCAGTATGTAGTGTTGATGCGGAGAAGGCATTCCACCGCATAAACTGCTCATTTATGTTTTGCACATTACGTACATTTGGATTTGGAGGTAATTTTATACAATGGATTAAGAAGCTTTATACAAGACCCATGGCATCAGTCAAAACCAATAATCATATTTCAGAACGTGTTTTGTTAAAAAGAAGAGTAAAACAGGGATGTCCTGCATCTGGATTATTATTTAATTTGGTTATTGAAACCTTAACTGCAAAAATATGAAGTGAAAATAATATTCATGTTATAAAAATTGGCTCTCAGTATAATAAGCTATCGATGTATTGTGACGACATAATTTTCTACCTGTCACATGTTAACTCCTCTACACTATATCAATAATGTCATCACTGAATATGGCTGTTTATCAGGGTATAAAGTCAATTGGGACTAATGTGAAATATTACCACTTAATACTGCAAGAAATCACAAGTTCAGAACTCCAAAATTGGTTTTGGTTTTGAAATTGTATTGCATTATTATGGTATTGTTGTGTATTGTTTTCATTTAAAAAAAATAAAAAAATCGTTTTTGAATCGAGAATCGTGTTGAATTGAAAAAAAATCGAATTTGAATCGAATCGTGACCCCAAGAATCGATTCTGAATCGAATCGTGGGACACCCAAAGATTCCCAGTCCTAGTATTGATATATATTGATATATAATGAAGGAACCAGAATATTAATAACAGAAAGAAACAACCCTTTTGTGTGAATGAGTTTTTTTGGGTTGGTGCACTAATTGTAAGTGTATCTTGTGTTTTTAATGTTGATTTAATAGAAAAACAAATATTTGTATTTATTTATTATTTTTTTAAATTTCATTTATTGTGCGGCCTGGTACCAATCGATCCACGGACCGGTACCGGGCCGTGGCCCGGTGGTTGGGGACCACTGCTCTTAAAGGCCTACTGAAACCCACTACTACCGACCACGCAGTCTGATAGTTTATATATCAATGATGAAATCTTAACATTATAACACATGCCAATACGGCCGGGTTAACTTATAAAGTGACATTTTAAATTTGCCGCTAAACTTCCGGTTCGAAACGCCTCTGAGGATGACGTATGCGCGTGACGTAGCCCGGGGAACACGGGTATGCCTTCCACATTGAAGCCAATACGAAAAAGCTCTGTTTTCATTTCATAATTCCACAGTATTCTGGACATCTGTGTTCGTGAATCTGTTGCAATCATGTTCGTTGCATTATGGAGAAAGAAGCTGAGCAAGCAAAGAAGAAAGTTGTCGTTGCGAAATGGACGTATTTTTCGAACGAAGTCAGCAACAACAGTACACAGCCGGCGCTTCTTTGTTTACATTCCCGAAAGATGCAGTCAAGATGGAAGAACTCGGATAACAGAGACTCTAACCAGGAGGACTTTTGACTTCGATACACAGACGCCTGTAGAGAACTGGGACAACACAGACTCTTACCAGGATTACTTTGATTTGGATGACAAAGACGCAGACGTGCTACTGTGAGTATGCAGCTTTGGCTTCTAAACATTTGATCGCTTGACCGTATGTGCGCAACTTTTTTTTGCGTATGTACGTAACTTTTTAAAAATATATAAGCTTTATGAACCTTGGGTTAGGTGAACGGTCTTTTGGGCTGAGTGATTGTGTGTGTTGATCAGGTGTTTGAATTGTATTGGCGTGTTCTATGGAGCTAGGAGCTAGCATAGGAGCTAGGAGTTAGCATAACAAAGACGTAGGAGCTAGCATAGGAGCTAGCATAACAAACACGTAGGTGTTTTTATGCAGGATTAATTTGTGGCATATTAAATATAAGCCTGGTTGTGTTGTGGCTAATAGAGTATATATATGTCTTGTGTTTATTTACTGTTGTAGTCATTCCCAGCTGAATATCAGGTACCGTGAGTATGCAGCCTTGGCTGCTAAACATTTGATAGCTTGACCGTATGTGCGTGTCACGTACGTAACATTTTAAAAATATACAAGCTTTATGAACCTTGGGTTAGGTGAACGGTCTTTTGGGCTGAGTGATTGTGTGTGTTGATCAGGTGTTTGAATTGTATTGGCGTGTTCTATGGAGCTATGAGCTAGCAGAGGAGCTAGCATAACAAAAACATGTAGGTGTTTTTATGCAGGATTAATTTGTGGCATATTAAATATAAGCCTGGTTGTGTTGTGGCTAATAGAGTATATATATGTCTTGTGTTTATTTACTGTTGTAGTCATTCCCAGCTGAATATCAGGTCACCCCCGGCTCTCACATCATCTTCCCTATCTGAATAGCTTCAACTCCCCACTAGTCCTTCACTTGCACTTTACTCATCCACAAATCTTTCATCCTCGCTCAAATTAATGGGGAAATTGTCGCTTTCTCGGTCCGAATCTCTCTCACTTCATGCGGCCATCATTGTAAACAATAGGGAACTTTGCGTATATGTTCAATTGACTACGTCACGCTACTTCCGGTAGGGGCAAGCCTTTTTTTTATCAGATACCAAAAGTTGCAATCTTTATCGTCGTTGTGCTATACTAAATCCTTTCAGCAAAAATATGGCAATATCGCGAAATGATCAAGTATGACACATAGAATAGATCTGCTATCCCCGTTTAAATAAAAAAAATTCATTTCAGTAGGCCTTTAATGACAGTGTTTTTAGGAATCTTCTGCAAAAAAATCTTAATTTCTTCTAAAAAAATTTTTTAACTAAACTCCAAGCTGGCCTGGGCCAAGTCCGGCTTCTGCACTGCAAAAAGTGAAATCTAAGTGAGATGAAATATCTCAAATAAGGGTGATATTTGCTTATTTTCTGTCTGATAAGATCATTCTTCTCACTAAGCAGATTTTATGTTTGAGTGTTTTACTTGTTTTAAGTGTTTTGGTCCTAAATGATGTCAGTAAGATATTACAGCTTGTTGCTGAGATTTGATGACCTATATTGAGTAAAACATGCTTGAAACTAGAATATCAACTGTTGCAAAGCTGTGTCATCAACACCAGTGTTTCCCACACATTCATTTATTTGTGGCGGCCCGCCACAAAAGAATTACGTCCGCCACAAATTTAAAAAAAAAAAAAAATACATTTTTTTTTTTTTTTTGTGTGTCCTGTCCAGCTTTTTAGGCAAATCATATAGTTGATGTAGATGCCCATATCGGCTGTTCACATTTACTCTACAAAAGAGAAGTGTAGGATACTTCTCTTGTTGCCTTATTTGTATTTGACTTTATTAAATGTATTTATATTAGAAACACAACATGTGTATATAACAAAGGGTGTAAAGTCTGCAGGCAGTAGGAAACACATGGTTAAGTGTAGGGAGTAAAACTGATGGCAGTCTAAAGTTCAAGATTTTTGGAGCTCTTTGTTCAGTGGATCAGATGTTTGATGAAGCTCTGTGTCTATCTACCACCACTACTGTTTTCTGTTTGTTTGTTACTGACTGTGGCAGGACACCTCTGCCTCTGTTTCACTTTATGTTGCTGGTAAATAATATGGTTGTAGTAGTGGGCTAAAGTTAAATTATTTAGTATGCACTAATTAAAGGGGCAGAGCTTTGAGACATTTTAGCTTTTATATTTTATAAGATATATTTTTTATAAGAACCACATTTAATACATATATTTCAGTGAATAACTTATTGTTCAAATCTGTATATAAATATGTACATAAAGTGTTGTAATTATATTGTAAAATGGATGGATGAACAAAACTGTTATTATTAATTAGTAATTATACATTTTTTGAGCCTTTTTGCAGAAAATCAAATCATTGTAGTAAATTATGCAAATTACTCGATGATGTCATGTGACCACGCCCATAGCCACGCCCCCACCGCCACAGGTATCTTGGCAGTTTATGGGAAACACTGAACACTCAAAAGTATATAAAAGTAATAATATCTTATTTCAAACATGAACAAAAAAAATCATGACTTTGACACAATTGTGTCTCATAATTAAAACAGATGACAGCCAAATGGACTTTGCTGTTATTTTCAATGAAACAATAGAAAATACGTACTCAAATAGTAGTACAATTGTTATTAGTGAGAATATACTTATTTTAAGGTACTTTTGGGTTCATTGAGGTTAGCTAATTTTACTTGTTTTGGAAAGTTTTGACCAGCCAAATGTTCTTGTTCTATTGGCAGATAATTTTGCTTAGTTCAAATAAAATACCCCTCATTTTTGTATTTCGTTTCCTTGTTTTTGAACACTGACTTTTTGCAATGTGGGCCCCCAGTTGAATAACTCTGTATTGTACTTTTGATATAAATTGGATGTTTTTGGCTTGCAGCTTATGAAAACCTTAAATTGAAAATTTCTGAAAATATTGGGTTGTAAGAAAACTGTAAACCATGATCAATCATCAAAATGTATAACTAATCATTTATTTTTGGATGTAATGAGTTTACATCATATATTAGTTTCACATTTAAAGTTTAATTGCTGAGATGAATGGATTTGTACACCATATTCAAATATTTCACTTGTGGCTCGGGACGGCGTGACTCGGGTGGCAGGGCGGCCGTGCTAGCAAACTGAAGATTCCTGGTTCGATCCCCGGCTTCCGCTATCATGGTCACGTCCGCTGTGTCCCTTCACCCTGCCGCCATCAGTGTGTGAACGTGTGTGTGTGGAAATAGTGTCAAAGCGCTTTGAGTACATTGACGGTAGAAAAACGCTCTACAAGTATAAGTAGAGATGTCCGATAATGGCTTTTTTGCCGATATTGTCCAACTCTTAATTACCGATACCGATATCAACCGATAGCAATATATACAGTCGTGGAATGAACACATTATTATGCCTAATTTTGTTGTGACGCCCCGCTGGATGCATTTAACAATGTAACAAGGTTTTCTAAAATAAATCAATTCAAGTTATGGGAAAAAAAATGCCAACATGGCACTGCCATATTTATTATTGAAGTCACAAAGTGCATTATTTTTTTTTAACATGCCTCAAAAAAACAGAAGCTTGGAATTTGAGAGCATGAGGAGGTTGAGGTGGGCGGGGTTGGGGGGGTGCAGGCTTTGGGTAGGGGGTGGGGGGTGTATATTGTAGCGTCCCGGAAGAGTTAGTGCTGCAAGGGGTTCTGGGTATTTGTTCTGTTGTGTTTATGTTGTGTTACGGTGCGGATGTTCTCCCGAAATGTGTTTGTCATTCTTGTTTGGTGTGGGTTCACAGTGTGGCGCATATTTGTAACAGTGTTAAAGTTGTTTATACGGCTACCCTCAGTGTGACCAGTATGATTGCATTCACTTGTGTGTGTGAAAAGCAGTATGTATTATGTGATTGGACCGGCACGCAAAGGCAGTGCCTTTAAGGTTAATTGGCGCTCTGTACTTCTCCCTACGTCCGAGCGGCGTTTTAAAAAGTCATAAATTAAACTTTTTGAAACCGATACCGATAACTTTGAAACCGATACCGATAATTTCCGATATTACATTTTAAAGCATTCATCGGCCGATAATATCGGCAGCCCGATATTATCGGGCATCTCTAAGTACGACCCATAACCATATCTCGTATATATCTGTCAGGTTTGTCCCTGACAGTTTGGTTATGTTTTAGTTTTCCATCGATTCGGCCATCAATTTTAAGGCATTGTTAAGCCTCTCTGCCATCGAAATCTCTGCGGGGTTCGTGTTAGGCTGGAGTATTCTGTCACATGGTGTTGGTGACGAACCCCGAGATGCAGAGAAGGCAGGATTGGTGCGGGAAAACATGATTTAATGTCCACAATAAAGAAAAAACACAAACCAGTAACTAGGAACAGGCAAACTTGAAACAGGAACCAGAAAACAGAAAAACTGGAAATAGCTAACGGCTAACAGGATCTGGCTAACAGGAAAACACAAAACAAGAAGCTAGGAGACAGCAAACTATAAACAGCTATAGGAACCAGCCAACAGGAACAGTTTACCGCAAATAACGACATCGACGAGTATTAGGTAGTGATGACAATCACATCGACAGGTTGTATCTCTTACGACAAGTATTAGCGACAATACTCCAGCACAGACTGGATGGCAAGGCAGGTTTAAATAGTAGGTGGCTGATTGACACCAGGTGTGGCCAGGTGCCAATCAGCCGCAGCTGAGGGAACACAGCCATACTTGCCAACCCTCCCGTTTTTAGCGGGAGAATCCCGGTATTCAGCGCCTCTCCCGACAACCTCCCGGCAGAGATTTTCTCCCGACAAACTCCCGGTATTCAGCCGGAGCTGGAGGCCACGCCCCCTCCAGCTCAATGTGGACCTGAGTGGGGACAGCCTGTTCTCACGTCCGCTTTCCCACAATATGAACAGCTTGCCTGCCCAATGGCGTCATAACATCTAGGGCTTTTAGAGAGTAGAGTGGACAACTACGCACACAACAAGGAGACGAAGCAGAAGAACGAGGAAGTTACAGACATGGCGACGCCGTCGACGAGCAAGATGAAGAAACACGCTTGCAAGTTCCAAAACGAATGGAAACAAGAATTTCAGTTCATCCAGGACAGTTCGAAGGGGAAGGGGTATGTTGCTTGTACATATGTAGAACATATTTATCCATTGAACACGGTGGCCGAAATGATATACTCATCATGAACAGAGAAGTTAAACAGGACAATATTGCCATCTACTGGATAGCCACCGGAACACTGAAATTCAAGTATTTCTTTTATGTAAATAAAAAATAAAAATAAAAAAAATAAAATATATATATATGTGTATATATATATATATATATATATATATATATATATATATATATATATATATATATATATATATATATATATATATATATACATATAGCTAGAATTCACTGAAAGTCAAGTATTTCATACATATATATATATATGAAATACTCGAGTTGGTGAATTCTAGCTGTAAATAACCCCACACCCTACCCCTCACCTCCCGATATTGGAGGTCTCAAGGTTGGCAAGTCTGAACACAGCGCTCAGGGAGACAAGCAGGAAACAACCAAAATAAAAGCGCTGACAGAAAACAAAGACAAACTCAGAGGAAAAACTAAAACACAACCAAACTGTCAGGGACAAACCTGACAATATCAAAGGAGGTCCATAACGCAGACCTGCTGCCTCCGCTCAAGACAATCCCATACGGATTTCTTACGTCATCACATGTTTATTTCAGCAGTGCTGTTTTGGTGATCAAAGTTGGATTTTCGGTGCATCAGATGATTAGCTATCCAAATCCATTTATACGTTATATTACTTTTGGTTTTCATGTAAAAAATCCTCATTTTTTAAAGGTGTGGCGGATTTTATTTTGCCACGGTAAAACTCTGAAATACCTTCTTCGTCTAATAGCAAAACATAAACAACCTAACTTTGTTAATTTTTCTTGCAATCATTCTCTTTATTGAAGAATACCGAGAGCCTTTTATCGGGTGGTGGAAGCATGTCTTCATTAAAAGTGGAGCAAATAACAACGCTGCAGGAAGTTCTTGGTGTGTAACTTCTCTGCTTTTGCAAAATTGGAGAAAATAGATACACGGTAGAGGGAAAAAGTCATTACAAATGTGATCATCTCCTAGGAACTTTGCGGCGGCGAGTACAAAAACCGGAGACCGGATCTTGATGTGGCCTCGGAGGGAGAGAATGGAGGCTTAGCAAGGCGGGTCATTCCTATTCAGCATGCAGACAAGGTGTCTGTGATATCCAGGTCAGATTCTCTCCGGGGGTCTAAATTGCTCCTCTATATTTTCATAATGAGATTTTTAATTTTGATTGATGGCTCGCCTGTCAAACTAAAGTGTTCCCAAGAGGTTGAGGGCGTTGGAAAATGTAACATTCAAACTTCTAATAGACGTGCTAGGATGGACTGGATCTGGCGCCTGCTGTTGTTGAACTTTTTGTAGTTGAATATTTTGACAATCGTTTAATAACGGGACCTGTGTTTAAAGGCCTACTGAAAGCCACTACTAGCGACCACGCAGTCTGATAGTTTATATATCAATGATGAAATCTTAACATTGCAACACATGCCAATACGGCCGGGTTAACTTATAAAGTGACATTTTAAATTTCCCAGGAAACTTCCGGTTGAAGACGTCTATGTATGATGACGTATGCGCGTGACGTCAATGGTTGAACTGGAAGTATTGGGACTCATTTTATCCCAATACAAACCGCTCTGTTTTCATCGCAAAATTCCACAGTATTCTGGACATCTGTGTTGGTGAATCTTTTGCAATTTGTTTAATGAACAATGAAGACTGCAAAGAAGAAAGCTGTAGGTGGGATCGGTGTATTAGCGGCTGGCTGCAGCAACACAACCAGGAGGACTTTGAGTCGGATAGCAGACGCGCTATCCGACGCTAGCCGCCGACCGCATCGATGATCGGGTGAAGTCCTTCGTCGCGCCGTCGATCGCTGGAACGCAGGTGAGCACGGGTGTTGATGAGCAGATGAGGGCTGGCGTAGGTGGATAGCTAATGTTTTTAGCATAGCTCTGTCGAGGTCCCGCAGCTAAGTTAGCTTCAATGGCGTCGTTAGCTGCAGCATTGCTAGGCTTCGCCAGGCGGTACAGCATTAACCGTGTGGTTACAGGTCCAGAGTTTGGTAGTATGGTTGATCTTCTGTCCATCCTTCCAGTCAGGGGCTTATTTATTTTGTTTCTATCTGCATTTAAGCACGATGCTATCACGTTAGCTCCGTAGCTAAAGTGCTTCACCGATGTATGGAGATAAAAGTCACTGTGAATGTCCATTTCGCTTTTCGACTCTCATTTTCAAGAGGATATAGTATCCGAGGTGGTTTAAAATACAAATCCGTGATCCACAATAGAAAAAGGAGAAAGTGTGGAATCCAATGAGCCAGCTTGTACCTAAGTTACGGTCAGAGCGAAAAAAGATACGTCCTGCACTGCACTTTAGTCCTTCACTCTCACGTTCCTCATCCACAAATCTTTCATCCTGGCTCAAATTAATGGGGTAATCGTCGCTTTCTTGGTCCGAATCGCTCTCACTGCTGGTGTAAACAATGGGGAAATGTGTGGAGCTTTTCAACCTGCGACGTCACGCTACTTCCGGTACAGGCAAGGCTTTTTTTAATCAGCGACCAAAAGTTGAGAACTTTATCGTCAATGTTCTCTACTAAATCCTTTCAGCAAAAATATGGCAATATCGCGAAATGATCAAGTATGACACATAGAATGGATTTGCTATCCCTGTTTAAATAAAACAATTTCATTTCAGTAGGCCTTTAAGTTAAGAGTTAAGAGTTCCTGTTCTGCTCATTTCATGGGCTTTTTAAGTGATCCCATTATGGCAAAATATATATATATATATTTTTAAATGCTGCATTCCTTAATACTGTAAGTCTGCATGTTCCTCCTCTTGGCTGGCAAGCTAAATTCAGCCAACTTTGTTGTTAATGGTCAGGGTGGAATATCTGCTACCACTCCCTCAACCGGTTACATGCTGGTAGTTATCAGCAACCGTTTAGAAGACTTGAATAGTACATACGGGAAAAATGGAGGAATTTTGGAGAATCCCAGTCATGAACTGTGCTTTGTTCACAAAACAGTCTTGTTACTTACTGTACATTTTTTTTAATGCCATGTTATATTTGGTAAAATGCAATTTGTTACTAAACACTGTAATGTGCTTCTAGTGTCACCTTAGTAGTGTCATGTGACCATGTATTGCTTGCAATTGTTGAAAAATCACCCTTGTTAATTTCAGTCCTGTTACCCGAATGACATTTGGAGTAGGTCGAAATGTATTTGAACATACACTATATTGCCAAAAGTATTTGGCCACCTGCCTCGACTCACATATGAACTTGAAGTGCCATCCCATTCCTAACCCGTAGGGTTCAATAGGATGGTTTGCAGTAGAAATGCGCGGATAGGCAATTATTTCATCCGCAACCGCATCACAAAAGTCGTCATCCACCCGCCATCCACCCGAACTAACATTTTATCAAAACCACAACCGCCCGCCACCCACCCGTTGTTATATATATAATATAGACCAGGGGTCGGCAACCCGCGGCTCAGCTGCTTACTTGCCGACCCTCCCGAGAGACTTTCAGATTTCAGTGCCTCTCCCAGAAATCTCCCGGGGAAAACATTCTCAGATTTTCACCCCAACAGCAATAATTAGGGCGAAAACATTCTCAGATTTTCACCCTAACGGCAATAATAACATGTACAGACAGCGTGACAGCCCAGTCACATGTTGTGTGCGGCTTTTGCTTGCACATGTAAGTGACAACAAGGCATACTTGGTCAACAGCCATACAGGTCACACTGACGGTAGCCGTATAAAACAACTTTAACACTCTGAATATGTGCCACACTGTGAACCCACACCAAACAAGAATGACAAACACATTTCGGGAGAACATCCGCACCGTGAGACAACATAAACACAACAGAACAAATACCCAGAACACCTTGCAGCCCTAACTCTTCCTGGCTGAAATATACACCCCCGCTACCACCAAACCCCGCCCCCCCAACCCTGCGCCCCCCCTCTGTGCGTCGGTTGAGGTGGGCGGGGTTTGGTGGTAGCGGGGGTGTATAATGTAGCCCTGAAGAGTTAGGGCTGCATGAAATTCTGGGTATTTGTTCTGTTGTGTTTATGTTGTCTCACGGTGCGGATGTTCTCCCGAAATGTGTTTGTCATTCTTGTTTGGTGTGGGTTCACAGTGTGGCACATATTAAGAGTGTTAAAGTTGTTTTATACGGCCACCGTCAGTGTGACCTGTATGGCTGTTGACCAAGTATGCCTTGCAGTCACGTGTGCAAGCAGATGCTGCGTACAACATGTGACTGGGCTAGCACGCTGGCTGTACATGTTGTAGAGGGCGAAAAAGTCAGTACTAACACGGCACGCCCTTATTATTGTTGATTGGGTGAAAATCAGCAGACATTCGAGAGAATTGGTTCAACCGCCACCCGCCCGAATCTATTTAAAATCAATTTTTTTTGTCATGCAATTGCCCGACACGCGGATTATCCGCGGACTCCGGGGTTGTGTCCGCAAACCGCGCATCTCTAGTTTGCAGCTATTACAGCTTCAACTCTTCTGGGATGGCTGTCCACAAGGTTGCGGAGTGTGTTTATAGGAATTGTCCACCATTCTTCCAAAAGCGCATTGGTGAGGTCACACACTGATGTTGGTGGAGAAGGCCTGGCTCTCAAGTCTCCGTTCTAATTAATCCCAAAGGTGTTTTATCGGGTTCAGGTCAGGACTCTGTGCAGGCCAGTCAAATTCATCTACATCCGACTCTGTCATCCATGTCAACTTCTGACAAACAACCCCACAGCATAATTCCTCCGCTGACCCCTCTGTCAGTTTACGTGGCCTACCACTTTGTGGCTGAGTTGCTGTTGTTCCCAAACTCTTCCATTTTCTTATAATAAAGCCGACAGTTGACTTTGGAATATTTAGGCGCAAGGAAATTTCAGGACTGGATTTGTTGCATCCTATGACAGTTCCACGCTGGAAATCACTGAGAGCGGCCCATTCTTTCACAAATGTTTGTAGAAACAGTCTCCATGCCTAAGTGCTTGATTTGATACACCGGGCCAAGTGATTAGGACACCTGATCCTCATCATTTGGATGGGTGGCCAAATACTTTTGGCAATATCGTGTATTTAGAGTTGAAAAAAGACTAAGGTTTAAGTATATTTTAACTGTAACAAATTGCATCAATAGCTTTTTAGCACTGTCATTTAACTATCTGGGGACATTTGATTGTTATTATTAGGGCTGTGGGAAAAAATCGATTCAAATTCGAATCGCGATTCTCACGTTGTGCGATTCAGAATCGATTCTCATTTAAAAAAAATCTTTTTTTTTTTTTTTTAATATATATATATATTTTTTTATTTTTATTTTTTTAAATTTTTTTTAATTTTTTATAATTTTTTTTTTTTTTTTTTTAATTAATCAATCCAACAAAACAATACACAGCAATACCATAACAATGCAATCCAATTCCAAAAGCAAAGCCGACCCAGCAACACTCAGAAGTGCAATAAACAGAGCAATTGAGAGGAGACACAAACACCACACAGAACAAACCAAAAGTAGTGAGACAAAAATGAATATTATCAACAACAGTATCAATATTAGTTACAATTTCAACATAGCAGTGATTAAAAATCCCTCATTGACATTATCATTAGACATTTGTAGATAAAAAAAAAAAAAGAACAATAGTGTCACAGTGGCTTACACTTGCATCGCATCTCATAAGCTTGACAACACACCGTGTCCAATATTTTCACAAAGATAAAATAAGTCATATTTTTGGTTCATTTAATAGTTCAAACAAATTTACATTATTGCAATCAATTGATAAAATCCTAAAGATAAACTGACTCAATTTAAGATATTGAATAGATTGTATTTTACATCTTCTCAGCTGTTTAAAATTGGTGTAGTAGATAGCAAGTTATGTATGAAGTGTCGGGCAGCCGAGGCAACTCTTGTTCATTTATTGTGGGAATGTCAGAGGATAAAAGAGTTATGGTTGAAAACAACAAAAGAAGCAATCACAGTCCTTAATATAAATATCCCAATGACACTGCAAACTTGTATTCTTGGGGATCTCCATCAATTTAGTAACGTGTCATCAAAGAGTAAAATTGCATTTCTTTCAATATGTATAATAACAAAAAGGGTAATATTAAAAAAATGGATAGATGTTGATAGTCCGACTCATACTGACTGGTACACACAGCTATGGAGATGATATCTGTAGAACAAACTGCATTTAGTTTAGATAATAATGAGTCATATATTGGAATATGGGATCCATTATTTAAATTTGTTTTAACTATTAAATGAACCAAAATATGACTTATTATATCATTGTGAAAATATTGGACACAGTGTGTTGTCAAGCTTATGAGATGCGATGCAAGTGTAAGCCACTGTGACACTTTTGTTCATTTTTTTATTTATTAATGGTTGTAATGATAATATCAATGAGGGATTTTTAAGCGGTAGAAAATGGATGGATGGATGGATTTTTAATCACTGCTATGTTGAAATTGTTACTAATATTGATACTATTGTTGATAATATTCATTTTTGTCTCATTACTTTTAGGTTGTTCCGTGTGGTGGGTTAGGGTTAGGGTTGCTCTGTTTATTGCTATTCTGAATGTTGCTGGGTCGGGTTTGGTTTTGAAATTGTATTGCATTATTATTGTATTGTTGTATATTGTTTTCATAAAAAAAAAAAAAAAAAAAAAAAATGTTTTTTAATCGAGAACAAACAAAAATGATGGCCAAAATACAGCAAAAATGTATCGAAGGGACAACAAAGTCAGCCTTTGTCCTTTGAGGGTTGAACATTTGCATTTGCATTCAGATCACAGGCTCAAATTGCATTTAGCCAGTAAAGCTATCCACAACATTTGATTGGTTTTACTCCTAAAACTTGACTTGATATCCTGCTGATCCACAGCGCAGAGTGGTTTCTGCAGATCAAAGATGTATCATCCTTAGAATAATCTTGGTCAATGACCACATTAGCATCCCTGTCAGTAAAACTGCAGAAATCAAACTCTGCTTTGCTAGAACACAGAAGAACAAACTGTTTAAGTCCGTAGGATCAGTGTGCACATGTTCAACGCAATGCACTCTGGATAAACCTTCAACTTTAACAGCTTTCCAAAGTCCAAACTTCTAAGTGCAGCATACAGAATTTAAAAAGAAGAAAAAAAATATCAAGGTGAGAGAGATTTTGCAAAACATGTTTGAGAACGATGTCAATTTACATCAGGGTTGTCCAAACCTTTTCCACTGAAGGCCGCATACTGAAAAATCAAAGGATGCGGGGCCGTTCTGATATTTTTCATTTTCAAAACTAATACAATATTTGGATACGAGACATAATGCCTGGTTCACACCAACGGCGCTTGCCGCACTTTAAAGCAGCGAGCAAAGCGCCGTCATTTTTGTCAATTTTTCCAGGAATATCCCGATCTCCGAAGTAATGTTATGCTTTGATACGCTCTGATATAAATTAGTTGCCGCTTTGGGGGGACGAATTACCGTTCCTCACGATTTGATGCCGCTTTGATCCCGCTTTGATACGCTTTAAATCACGCTTTGATACGTTTTATTACGCTTTATTGAACTTTATTATGCTTTGGTGCGATCCTGACGCTTTAAATCAGGCTTTGACACGATTATCAAGCTGTGTTGTGCATTGTAATTAATGTGTCATGAACATTATGAACATTAATTTGTAATAATGACTTTGAAATGTGATGTAATTATGTGCAATTTGGAAGATGCTGTGATTATTATTTTGTGAATTTGATGACTAAATTGCGTGCGCACACATAATATAATAAAAAAGAGAAATATGATAAACAAATAAGTAAAAAAAAAAGTGAAAAACTCAGTATACTAAGTTTTCCCCACATTTTTTTAGATTGATCTATTTATTTGATTTCTCTTTTTGTTTTATTATATACAAGATAAAACACATAATGTAATAAAAAAAGAGAAATATGATAAACAAATAAGTAAAACAAATTTGAAAAACTCAGTATACTGTTTTCCACACATTTTTTATATTCATTTATTTTTTCAATTTCTCTTTTTTTTCTTCGTTATATTATGTTTATTATTTATTATTTATTATGTTTTATATCTTCATTTCTTTTATTTCTTTGTCATCTTAATAAATATCTATCTTTCATTTCTTATGCTAGTTGACAATAATAAAAGGCATTTCTTTTATTTTTTATATTCATTTATTTTTTCAATTTCTCTTTTTTTTCCGTTATATTATGTGTAGTATTTATTATTATTTTTTATATTCATTTATTTTTTCAATTTCTCTTTTTTTCCCCGTTATATTATGTTTATTATTTATTATGTTTTATATTCATTTATTTTTTCAATTTCTCTTTTTTTTTCTCGTTATATTATGTTTATTATTTATTATGTTTTGTATTCATTTGTTTTTTCAATTTCTCTTTTTTTTTCATTATATTATGTTTATCATTTATTATTTATTATGTTTTATATTCATTTGTTTTTTCAATTTCTCTTTTTTTTCGTTATATTATGTTTATTATTTATTATGTTTTATATTCATTTATTTTTTTAATTTCTCTTCTTTTTTCGTTATTATGTTTATTATTTATTATGTTTTATATTCATTTATTTTTTCAATTTCTCTTCTTTTTTCGTTATATTATGTTTATTATTTATTATGTTTTATATTCATTTGTTTTTTCAATTTCTCTTTTTTTTCGTTATATTTATTATTTATTATGTTTTATATTCATTTATTTTTTCAATTTCTCTTCTTTTTTCGTTATATTATGTTTATTATTTATTATTTATTATGTTGTATATTCATTTATTTTTTCAATTTCTCTTTTTTTTTCGTTATATTATGTTTATTATTTGTTATTTATTATGTTTTATATCTTCATTTCTTTTATTTCTTTGTCATCTTAATAAATATCTCTTTCATTTCTTATGCTAGTTGACAATAATAAAAGGCATTTCTTTTATTTATTATATTCAATGTCACTAGTCAATATCACAGTCACTTCCTATTTGTAGTTGTAGACTGGGGTCCGCGCTTTGAACCAAGATCTGTTAAGCTTTCCTACGCTTTGAGTCAAGCTTTGCTGAGCTTTGTCAGGCTTTGATACGCTCTCGGCGCTTTATTCCATCCTTGACAGAGCGCGGAATTTTTTAAAACCGTTTAAAAAAATTTGGCGAACTTGCCGCATGTCCCGCTTCACTACAAGCTTTCCCACCATCCATTACGACCCTCACGCTTTAATCAGGCTTTGTTACGCTTTAACGCCGCTTTGCATGCCGCTTTAAAGCGCCGTCAAAGCGCCGTTGCTGTGAACCTATCATAAGAGTAAAAAATAAATATGTCCCACTTCAGCTTTGGAATTCTTAATAGTGGTCCTTTTTTTCCCTCATGAAACCCACTCTCTTTGTAAAGTTTTTAAACATGTTATGTAGCTGGATCCCGGAGATGATTAGCTTAGCTTAGCTAGCACGTCTTTCGGAAAAAGAATGAAAAAACCCGCTTTTAATGTGTTTTACATTTCCTAATGCTAATTTACAAGTACTGTAATCGTTTAATGTTGGATTCCCAATGTTATTTCAACATTCAAAATGCAATTAGCAGCATTATGTTTGTTTAGCCTAGCTTAGCATTAGCTGTCAGACAAGTACAGTGGAACCTTCAAAGTCATAAACACCTGGGTTCAACCAAAAACGTAGTGACACAAATCCCATAGGGGTGATGGAAGGATGGGCAGCGCCTGAGAGCTGCGGCCAGCCACCATGCCCCCCTCTCCCCTCTGTTGCTAGATATCTCGAGATGTACGTTGTAATATGTATATGTGCTTTGCTATGGAGGTTTTTTCCCACTCCGGACTGGGACCCCTTGGGAGCCCTTTACCTTTTTCCCATCTTTTACGGGGCGCCTTGTGGCGACCCATCAGCATTCCTGTTCCGTAACCCTGTACACTGTTTGTTTGTCTCATCTTGAACGGGTTTGTGCTGAAAACAAAGTTTCGTTGTACTTGTGCAATGAAAATAAAGACCTATCCTATACTATAAATATGTCTCTAAAGTTACCCAAAATGATCATCATCAAATGGTTAACTGTGTATGTTGCTTAGTTTCTCAAAGGAAAAGGTCTGAGTAGTCTTCATCAGTTGGTCAGATCTAGTCTAGCGGCCGGTGCCAAAACCCCAAATGTTTATACTCCAAAAAATCTTAGATCGGACCAATCCGAGTTTATGAGCACGAACTGGTGAAGACTACTTGGATGAGAGACCAAACGTATTCCAAGACAAACCAAACAGTCCAGTTGCAACTGATTGAACGCCCTGAGATGACATAACCTGGATGAGTGAGAAGGTTCATAGATAAAGGCAAAGATGTTCAGAGTATAAAATGTGTCTTGTGCTAATATTTTGCACATCTGGAATTCATTCGCTTGACATGATATCTAATGGGAATATCTTCGGTTTTCGTGCGACTTGATCTTGGTCTGACATTTTGGAACAGATAACAGAAACCGAGATACCTCCGTGTTATCAAAGTTCAAATTCAAAGCCAGGATATTTCGATAATTACAGAACTTCTTATGTTTAATTATGCTTTTGAGGACTAATGTGTGAATGTTATTAGAAAACCGGACTATAATTATGCATTGATAGCAATAGGCCTGGTTTCCTCCCATCGACCTACATGCCTTGACAGTATTGGGTCTTGAAAGACGTAACTTTGGTACTTTTAATAAAAATAGTTTGAAAAAGACCTGCCGCCGATTTATAGGCCAGCACTTTGCTTCAAGGTGCCTGACAACTAAAATAAGAAACGAGTCAACTGCAGTATTTCTCATTTTCTTCAAATTCATTGAAAGAACTGTGCCTTCGATCAATTGGAACATTACGAGAAGATCTCCATTCATTTCAAAGCTCATGGGACATGTTTGTTGATGCAGTCTGGTCTTGTGCTCTACTTTGCAAAACAATCACTTACAGGATTTACATTGGTCTGCTAGAAACCAGGATTACACTTTCTTGCCAAAAGAAAAAAAAGGTCTTCTGCCATAACCTGACCGCGTTCTCCGTAGAATTGAGTAGAAAACGGTACAGAAATGTGAAGCCCCGTACAATGTTTGAACTAAAAGAAGTGCCTTTTAAGCCACAAACATGCTCTACTAAAAACACTATCTAGGTATTAAAAAGTATAATCACAGCGCATTAGTCTTTGTATGAAATCCTACTCAATTCTACAGAGAACTTAAGTCAAACAGGTGCATACTGGAAACTGCTTTCTTTTTAACCCTCATAAAAACCACAAATTGAAGTAAGAGAAAAGGCCTGCAACATGTCAAACAAAAACAGCAAAAGTACATGTCAGAATCTTTTCACAAAGCACATTCACATTTCAAGAGTGGAACCAAATAATTAGTTTCAACTGCAGATTGGAGTATAAATCAAATATTTCTTGATCTAAAACAGATCCTGGTGTTGGGTTGAGAACAATGAAACCTTACAAAAGCGCCGTGTTCCCCGTCGAGTGGCACGGTTCACTTTGTAAGAACTGAACCAAGCAAGACCAGGAAGTTATGTAGGGGGGAGAGACAGGAAGCAATCCAGATCAGTGGTTCTCTACTGGTTTAGGGACTCACCATCACTCCCTATTGACCTAAAGACAGTGTACTATTGTTGTGCTGGCAGAGGCTTTTCTTTTATGCATCTTAACAGCTGTTGTTAGCGCCACAATATAGTCAACCCGTTATTGTCGGGAGTAGGGATAAACACTTTTGGTCCTGCACCAGGCTCTCAGACGCTCTCAGCATGAACCGATAAAGCCTCTCGGATGGGTGACACAAGTAAAACAATCAGAAGAGTCCAGTTGGGATGGAAACAATGCCCTGAGAATACAACCACCTGATCACAGGCATCTTTCAAGAATCTATTTCTCAATCATTTTGATGATTGTAGTTTAAAGCCTAAAGAAAACTTTAACTCACTATCTTGTGAACTGTAAACTGCTGTACTGGATTCATGCTCCCATCAAATAATTAATTGGTCTTTGTCCTGACTGAACTGAAATCAGATGACTTGAGTACGATATTTGAGTTTACTGAGACGTGCTCCCAAACAAATGGATGACAACGGTGAATCGGGTTCCACCATTTCCTTCAGACGTCGCTTCCCTGCCTAGCAAAGACCTGCTGCCAATTGAAACTGTCTTGAGAATCACTTCCTGTCCCGTTTACTGCAAATGGTGTCGATAGCGAACACACCCTAGGTACCAAAGTTCTATTTAACCTACAGTGTTAATATAGACCAGGGGTCACCAACCTTTTTGAAACCAAGAGCTACTTCTTGGGTAGTGATTAATACGAAGGGCTACCAGTTTGATACACACTTCAATAAATTGCCAGAAATAGCCAATTTGCTCAATTTACCTTTAACTCTATGTTATTATTAATAATTAATGATATTTACACTTAATTGAACGGTTTAAAAGAGGAGAAAACACGAAAAAAATGACAAATAAATTTTGAAACATAGTTTATCTTCAATTTCGACTCTATAAAATTCAAGATTCAACCGAAAAAAAGAAGAGAAAAACTAGCTAATTCGAATCTTTTTGAAAAAATTAAAAAAATTATTTATGGAACATCATTAGTAATTTTTCCTGATTAAGATTAATTTTAGAATTTTGACGACATGTTTTAAATAGGTTAAAATCCAATCTGCACTTTGTTAGAATATATAACAAATTGGACCAAGCTATATTTCTAACAAAGACAAATCATTATTTCTTCTAGATTTTCCAGAACAAAATTTTTAAAAGAAATTAAAAAGACTTTGAAATAAGATTTAAATTTGATTATACAGATTTTCTAGATTTGCCAGAATATTTTTTTTTAGTTTTAATCATAATAAGTTTGAAGAAATATTTCACAAATATTCTTTGTTGAAAAAACAGAAGCTAAAATGAAGAATTAAATCAAAATGTATTTATTATTCTTTACAATAGAAAAATTAATTTACTTGAACATTGATTTAAATTGTAAGGAAAGAAGAGGAAGGAATTTAAAAGGTAAAAAGGTATATGTGTTTAAAAATCCTAAAATCATTTTTAAGGTTGTATTTTTTCTCTAAAATTGTCTTTCTGAAAGTTATAAAAAGCAAAGTAAAAAAATGTATGCATTTATTTAAACAAGCGAAGACCAAGTCTTTAAAATATTTTCTTGGATTTTCAAATTCTATTTGAGTTTTGTCTCTCTTAGAATTAAAAATGTCGAGCAAAGCGAGACCAGCTTGCTAGTAAATAAATACAATTTTAAAAATAGAGGCAGCTCACTGGTAAGTGCTGCTATTTGAGCTATTTTTAGAACAGGCCAGCGGGCTACTCATCTGGTCCTTACGGGCGACCTGGTGCCTGCGGGCACTGCGTTGGTGACCCCTGATATAGACTGAGTCAGTAGCCCCTTTTACACAGCCGTGTTTTATTTTTTAGCCGGGTTGCTGTTCTGTACAAACGGCGCGGATACGGAATGTAGACACAAAGTGTTCCGACTTATGAGGTAGTAACTTATTCTATGTCAATAGTGACAGTGGGGTCCTGTTGTGTTGAAAGCAGTGCTGTCAAACCATTAATTTCACATCTGAATAATTACAATTCAATTCATGATTAATCAAAGTGACACAAATGCGATTTTGTTGTCATAATCTACAAACATATTATACTTGAATGCGCCTTAAAACTGTAACAGTTTTATTTTGAAGTTAAATTTGCTAGCGAGCACACTTGTCATCTACTCAGTGGCCTAGTGGTGAGAGTGTCCGCCCTGAGATGGGTAGGTCGTGAGTTCAAACCCCGGCCGAGTTATACCAAAGACTATAAAAATGGGACCCGTTACCTCCCTGCTTGGCACTCAAAATCAAGGATTGGAATTGGGGGTTAAATCACCAAAAAATGACTCCGGGCGCGGCCACCGCTGCTGCTCACGGCTCCCCTCACCTCCCAGGCAGTGAACAAGGGGATGGGTCAAATGCAGAGGACAAATTTCACCACACCTAGAGTGTGTGTGACTTTTCATGTAACGTCTGCGATTAATCCTCCGACTAATTTGCATGATTAATTAGCGTTTATAAAAATTTTCGGTGTTTAATTGTATGCGTTAATTCAGACAGTCTAGCAATCGTGGGTTGTTGTCCATGAAGTGGTGTCCATGAACTGGTGTCCATGAACTGGGGTCCATGAACTGGGGTCCATGAACTGGGGTCCATGAAATGTATTCATCCATGAACCGGTGTCCATGAACCGGTGTCCATGAACTGGTGTCCATGAACTGGGGTCCAGGAACTGGGGTCCATGAACTGGTGTCCATGAAATGTATTCATTCATGAAGTGGTATCCATGAACCGGTGTCCATGAACTGGTGTCCATGAACTGGGGTCCATAAACTGGGGTCCATGAACTGGTGTCCATGAAATGTATTCATTCATGAAGTGGTATCCATGAACCGGTGTCCATGAACTGGTGTCCATGAACTGGGGTCCATGAACTGGGGTCCATGAACTGGTGTCCATGAAATGTATTCATTCATGAAGTGGTATCCATGAACCGGTGTCCATGAACTGGTGTCCATGAACTGGGGTCCATGAACTGGGGTCCATGAACTGGTGTCCATGAAATGTATTCATCAATGAAGTGGTATCCATGAACTGGGGTCCATGAACTGGTGTCCATGAAATGTATTCATCAATGAAGTGGTATCCATGAACTGGGGTCCATGAACTGGTGTCCATGAACCGGTGTCCATGAACTGGTGTCCATGAACTGGGGTCCATGAACTGGGGTCCATGAACTGGTGTCCCTGAAATGTATTCATCAATGAAGTGGTATCCATGAACTGGGGTCCATGAACTGGTGTCCATGAACTGGGGTCCATGAACTGGGGTCCATGAAGTGGTGTCCATGAAATGTATTCATCCATGAAGTGGTATCCATGAACCGGTGTCCATGAACTGGTGTCCATGAACTGGGGTCCATGAACTGGGGTCCATGAAGTGGTGTCCATGAAATGTATTCGTCTTGTGTGTGAAAGTGCAGACCTGATGAGCTTCTCTGTGTAAAAGGGGCTGGTGAATCAAATGGATCCATGGGTGGATTCTGTCGAAGAACATCACTGTGGGTTGACTAGCACGGCGTACTGCATTAAACATAGAACCCTTCTGCAATTTGGAGTCCAGTTTTCCCATTCACATATTTTCTCCCCCCTTAAAGTCTCACTAATAAGCATGACAACATTTTTATAACACATTTCATCGAAGTAAAAGAAAAAGTCTCTTTGCACTAAACAACATTCAAAGTAAAACATGGCACGCAACTTTAGCTGGTGTTGCTTTTTTTCTTTTCTTTTGAAGTTTTCACATTTTCTACGTGGAAATATCAAATCCTGTCAAACCTATCGTTTTTATACATTAAAAGAAAAAGAACATCTCTTTCAACGCAAACAGAGGCTCGTATTTATATATTTATAAATGTGTTCATATATCCTTTGCTCTCTTTTGATTTAGCTTTTGTTGTGCAAATTCAGCAGTAACATGAGCGGCACAGCGCTAAGGAGAGGAGGCAGTATGGTGGGGAAGGAAGGAAATGGCAAATCAACCGTAAGCAGGAAGTTCCAAATGGTTGGGAGTTTGTCATCAGTTCTTCCTCCTCCGTGTGTCCACCCTGATAATGGCAACAGGAAAGGGATATCCCCAAACGGGATCAAGTATCCTGGTTCCTTCCACCCTGGTTTAGGTCCTGGTTGTAGCCGAAAAAAAACCACTGCCCTCTGCTGGACTGGAGTCAACACGGACTACTGCGCGTTCGCTCAATTTGGTTCAATCCGGGCTTGGTTTGCAGCTCAGTTTGAAATAAAAAAGCGGACTTCGGCCATTCAATCGCACCTCTGCCGTCTCTTCGTTGAACGGACTAAATTGACTTTTTGTTGTTCGTCCGGTTGATGACCGTCTGGGAAGGAAGGCGTTGTTGGCCAGCATTCCACCGCTTTAACCCTCAGCTGGTCAGCGCCATGGTGTCGATGACCTGCTCCAGCTTGCCACGTAGCCTCTGTCGCCGCGATTGCTCGTCTTTCTGCAACGCCGACAGGATCTGAAACAAAATGGCGAAAAGCACTATTAGCATCAGCAAGTAACTTCTGTGAGTATTGTTCAGTTTCCCACACATTCATTTATTTGTGGCGGCCCACCACGAAAGAATTACGTCCGCCACAAATTTAAAAAAAATATTTTTTTTAATTTTTTTGTCCTGTCCAGCTTCTCAGGCAAGTCATATAGTTGATGTAGATGCCCATATAGGCTGTTCACATTTACTTTACAAAAGAGAAGTGTAGGATACTTCTCTTGTTGCCTTATTTGTATTTGACCACTACTGTTTTCTGTTTATTTGTTACTGACTGTGGCAGGACACCTCTGCCTCTGTTTCACTTTATGTTGCTGGTAAATAATATGGTTGTAGTAGTACGCTAAAGTTACATTATTTAGTATGCACTAATTAAAGGGGCAGAGATTTAAGAGACATTTTAACTTTTATATTTTATAAGATATCTTTTTTGTAAGAACCACAATTAATAAATATATTTCAGTGAATAACTTATTGTTCAAATCTGTATATAAATATGTACATAAAGTGTTGTAATTATATTGTAAAATGGATGGATGGATGGACGTTTGAAACAAAACTGTTATTAATTAGTAAGTATACATTTTTTGAGCATTTTTAGAGAAAATCATATCATTGTAGTAAATTATGCAAATTACTCGATGATGTCATGTGACCACGCCCATAGCCACGCCTCCACCGCCACATGTATCTTGGCAGTTTATGGGAAACACTGTTGTTTCTACATAGTTTCACTTATTGTAACATTTGATGGATTTTGTTTAGGGATGTCCGATAATGGCTTTTTGCCGATATCCGATATGCCGATATTGTCCAACTCTTTAATTACCGATACCGATATCAACTGATGCCGATATCAACCGATATATACAGTCGTGGAATTAACACATTATTATGCCTAATTTGGACAACCAGGTATGGTGAAGATAAGGTACTTTTTAAAAAAATGAATCAAATAAAATAAGATAAATAAATTAAAAACATTTTCTTGAATAAAAAAGAAAGTAAAACAATATAAAAACAGTTACATAGAAACTAGTAATTAATGAAAATTTGTAAAATTAACTGTTAAAGGTTAGTATTATTAGTGGAGCAGCAGCACGCACAATCATGTGTGCTTACGGACTGTATCCCTTGCAGACTGTATTGATATATATTGATATATAATGTAGGAACCAGAATATTGATAACAGAAAGAAATGGGGGGAGGGAGGTTTTTTGGGTTGGTGCACTAATTGTAAGTGTATCTTGTGTTTTTTATGTTGATTTAATAAAACAAAACAAAAAAAAAACGATACAGATAATAAAAAACCGATACCGATAATTTCCGATATTACATTTTAACGCATTTATCGGCCGATAATATCGGCAGGCCGATATTATCGGACATCCCTAACTATTACAGTAAAAAAAAATACATGTATATTAAATTAGTAATAAAAGAAACACAAAATATATAAACACATTAAAAAATATAACTAAAAGTAAGACATATCTTTATCAACTCTCCGCTAAAGGCAACGTTTGGAAAATCTTCACCATGGCCAGCATTTAAGTGGTGTTTTTATTTATTTTTTGCGATTGTTTCACAAAATGATATAATATCTTGCCCTGAAACATTGTTTTTTTCTTTAAGTAAAAGAACAATTTCCGTGAATACATCAAAAATAACAAGGAGAAGAAGTAAGTAAAGGTTATGTTTTTGAAAGAATGGCAAAAGTATGTGTGCTTCTAAGGTATCATTTTTCCTCGGCTTTAGCACGTTGCAATTGGCAGAGAAATGTTTATATCAATCAAATCAGCCAGCAAGAAAGAACATTTTCTATGAATGTCATCTCCTTAAGTAGTTGATGCTCCATTCATACAAAAAATCCTGACAAAAATGTCAATTTTGGGCTCCCTGGTGACTATTTCACTGGAAGACTCCGGGCGCTTGCGCGTCATTCAAGTTATTATGTGGACATGTGCTGCATGTATGTCTGCTTTAGGGACATATTGAGGGAGCCTAATACCTAAGACTGTAATGAAGGGGGAGCAGATGGTGTGAATGGAGCCAGCTGCAAGCAACTACTGTAATATAGCTTTAATAGCAGGGATGGAGAGGATGCAAAAGAACTGCTCACTTCTCATCATTCAGCAGAAACTGTAATAAAGTGGGGGAAATTGAAGGTCGGTGGTCCTATATTAGTCAATGGCGACATTGCAGCCTTTTGCGATAGTGATATTCATCACGATATATTTGCCATGTAAATAATAATATAGGTGTTTCGAAACTGGCTACAAGTGCTCCTAAATTAGCTGCGGACGTATGAGGTAACATATTGTGTCCTTTCCAGCTGTATTACTTTCTCAAAACTATTATTAACCTACTTGCTAATATACTGTTGAGACATAATACATACTTATTATTCTGTTGTTTGGATACTTTACATTAGTTTTGGGCAATGCTACACATTTAGGTATGGATCCAATACCAAGTAGTTGCAGTTGTAGACACAGCTGCCCTGGGTAGGCTGACGGAATTCCGGCCTCTCTGACCACCACCAAACATTCAGATTGGTGTATGACAACATGTCCACAGCAGAGGATGCTCGTTCTCAGTAGGATATTAGAGATGAGCAATATGGCCTAAAATCTATATTGTGATATACTGTATCTACATAGCAGCTCTTTGCATATATATATATATATATATATATATATATATATATTAGGGCTGCAACTAACGATTAATTTGATAATCGATTAATCTGTCGATTATTACTTCGATTAATCGATTAATAATCGGATAAAAGAGACAAACTACATTTCTATCCTATCCGGTATTTTATTGAAAAAAACCAGCATACTGGCATCATACTTATTTTGATGATTGTTTCTCAGCTGTTTGTAAATGTTGCAGTTTATAAATAAAGGTTTAGTAAAAAAAACAAAAAAACTCTGCGCATAGCATAGATCCAACGAATCGATGACTAAATTAATCGGCAACTATTTTAATAATCGATTTTAATCGATTTAATCGATTAGTTGTTGCAGCCCTAATATATATATATATATATATATATATATATATATATATATATATATATATATATATATATATATATATATATATTAGGGCTGCAAATCTTTGGGTGTCCCACGATTCGATTCAATATCGATTCTTTGGGTCACGATTTGATTCAAAATCTATTTTTTTAAATTCAAAAACGATATTTTCCCGATTCAAAAGGATTGTCTATTCATTGAATACATAGATTTCAGCAGGATCTACCCCAGTCTGCTGACATGCAAGCAGAGTAGTAGATCTTTGTAAAAAGCTTTTATAATTGTAAAGGACAATGTTTTATCAACTGATTGCAATAATGTACATTTGTTTGAACTATTAAATGAACCAAAAATATGACTTATTTTATCTTTGTGAAAATATTGGACACAGTGTGTTGTCAAGTTTATGAGATGCGATGCAAGTGTAAGCCACTGTGACACTATTGTTCTTTTTATTATTTTTTTATAAATGTCTAACAATAATGTCAATGAGGGATTTTTAATCACTGCTATGTTGAAATTGTAACTAATTGATACTGTTGTTGATAATATTCATTTTTGTTTCACTACTTTTGGTTTCTTCTGTGTGGTGTTTGTGTCTCCTCTCAATTGCTCTGTTTATTGCACTTCTGAGTGTTGCTGGGTCGGGTTTGCTTTTGGAAATTGGATTGCATTGTTATGGTATTGCTGTGTATTGTTTTGTTGGATTGATTAATTAAAAAAAATAATAAAAAAAATCGATTTAAAAAAAAAAAAGAGAATTGATTCTGAATCGCACAACGTGAGAATCGTGATTCGAATTCGAATAAATTTTTTCCCCACAGCCCTAATATATATATATATATATATATATATATATATATATATATATATATATATATATATATATATATATATATATATATATATATATATATATATATATAAATGCATTAATAAATGACAGTTTTTCAGTAATTAAAAAATTAAACGGTATTACTAACCATCATGAATTATCACAAATTATCATTATACCGTTTAATGTTACATCCCTCGTCCATTAACAAGTAAAAAGTCAGGGGCGGTCACGGCATGTTCTTGCCGCAAATGTTGGTCAATTTTTTGGGAATTACGGCGAAAGACGAGGGCGGTCGCGGTACTACACCTACTCACTGGCCTAGTGGTTAGAGTGTCCGCCCTGAGATGGGTAGGTTGTGAGTTCAAACCCCGGCCGAGTCATACCAAAGACTATAAAAATGGGAGCCATTACCTCCCTGCTTGGCACTCAAGGGTTGGAATTAGGGGTTAAATCACCAAAAATGATTCCCGGGCGCGGCTACCGCTGCCGCTCACTGCTCCCCTCACCTCCCAGGGGGTGAACAATGGGATGGGTCAAATGCAGAGGACGAATTTCCCCACAATTAGTGTGTGTGTGACAATCATTGCTACTTTAACTTTAACTTAACTAACTTAATAGTGGCAAAAAACGGCTTCTACCCCGAGCGAGTCGAGGCTTTTCTCCACGTCACTCACACATAGTGTCCGCCCTGAGATGGGTAGGTTGTGAGTTCAAACCGAGTCATAACAAAGACTATAAAAATGGGACTAGGGCTGCAACAACTAATCGATTAAATCGATTAAAATTGATTATAAAAATAGTTGGCGATTAATTTAGTCATCGATTTGTTGGATCTATGCTATGCGCATGCGCAGAGGCTACTTTATTATTATTATTTTTTTATAAACCTTTATTTATAAACTGCAACATTTACAAACAGCTGATAAACAATCATCAAAATAAGTATGGTGCCAGTATGCTGTTTTTTTTCAATAAAATACTGCAAAGGATAGAAATGTAGTTCGTCTCTTTTATCCGACTATTAATCGATTAATCAAAGTAATAATCGACAGATTAATCGATCATCAAATTAGTTGTTAGTTGCAGCCCTAAATGTGAGCCATTACCTCCCTGCCTTGGCACTCAGCATCAAGGGGTTGGAATTGGGGGTTAAATCACCAAAAATGATTCCCGGGCGCGGCCACCGCTGCTGCCCACTGCTCCCCTCACCTCCCAGGGGGTGATCAAGGGGATGGGTCAAATGCAGAGGACGAATTTCACCACACCTAGTGTGTGTGTGACAATCATTGCTACTTTAACTTTAACTTTAACTTGCCGCGGTCCAATTGGAGCCCTGCGTCATATTGAGGAGACCTTCCGGATTGCAACCTCACCTCGTCTTTGTATTTGATGATGTAGGAGTAGATCTCGTGCAGTGCAGACATGCTGTTGAACTGGCTGAGGTGCAGGCGGGACTGCTCCGCCAGGTAGGCACTCATGTCCTGGTCGCTGATGGCAGGCATACGCGAGATATCAGAGTAGTACCTGCGGGGAAGACGTGGGCGCAGTTACAACCTCATCCACATGCTCGCTGGCCGTCAAAAGGTGGGGCGGCGTGTACTGGAATGCTTCAACCACCAACTCTCTCACTGTCAGCGGCTGCAAGTTGACGCGGGGAAGGGAGCGGCCTTAAAAAGCTACTTAGAGATTAATAGAGTCGCCCGTGAAAGGGAACTTACAGCAAGCATCAGTGGTGCATAACTTATCCGAGCTGAGCAACATTTCAGTGCTGAATAAAAGATGAAGGGGTGAACTGTTTGCAGCGAGCGGTAAATAATGTCACAGTCGCAACAAACCCTCCAATCACCTGTGTCTTTTCCATCTCCGCGCTTGATGAGGAGGATGTGCAACAGATAACTAAAAAGAAATCAGGGGAGGGATCGTCACTATGCATATTAATAACGATGCTGATTTGAAAAGAAGGCAGAAAGCAGAAAATTGCTTTCAGCCGACTTGGAGCTACCTGTTTGCACCTTTTACTTTGAGCAGACTACGTCACATCTTAATTGTGAAGGAATGTTTTCATGGTGCAGCAGCTGCACGGGTAACTTTGCAACATACAGGTGGAACTCAAACGTATGGTGCATTCCAGCAATGACTCTTACAAGGTGAAACTAATACATGGCATGCAATTCAAGATGTCTTTTGATATCATTTTGAGGACCGTAGCTTACAGCTTCTGAAAAATGAAAATCTCAGAAAATGTTGGCTTTTTTAAAAGCTGTAAACCATGATATGATCATCAACATCAGGGGTCACCAATGCGGTGCCCGCGGGCACCAGGTAGCCCTCAAGGACCAGGGGCCGTACTTATCAAGCTTCTTAGAATGACTCCTAAGAAGTCTGCTAAGAGTTGACTTAAGAGTAAATGAATTCTTCGCTGAAAGCTGCACTTAAAAGTTAGTTATCAAGCGTCTTACTCACACTTTCAGCGAAGTGTAGGACTGAATCTTAAGTGTCACACTCGGAGCTGAATTACAACATTACTATGTGCTGTAAACGGAATTTTAGGTGACGTCATTTCTGTGTCCATAGAAATGACCAATCACGGAAGGGAATCCGTTGTCTAAGAATAAAGAAATATCTTGGAAATATTTAAGTGGACAATGGGAGTGTATATTTTGACAATAAACTACAAAATAATACAAAACAAACTAGTCCCCGCCGGCACTCACGCTACCGCTCCCTCTCTTCTCTCGCCCACACACTCACTGACGTCACTCACCTCACGGCCAAACACATACGCTACTGTCATAACATTTTCTTTCCAATTCATTAATTAGGCAACTAATTTGAAACTGGTGTGGGTGGCTCTATATATACTAGCCCACTGCAGACACATGCAGAAATCAACAAGGAATCGAAAAGTATTAAATCTGTGACAAAAATAATATCCGCTCTGTCTAAACGATACCGTTTGATCAGCTGCTCGTCATAAAAAACAAACAAAAAACATTGTTCCGTTCCCTGAACGTTCGCGCACGTCTCTCTCGCCTCAGTGCCATCCCCTGCTGGCAACTCCTAACCACTTAAGACACCTCTGAAGGTCTCTTAAATATCGCGGAGAGTAGGAGTGATTCTTAGACTTAAGAACGTTGATAAAAAGCTTTTATTCTTAAGTTTGAGAGTAGGACTAAATTTCGCAAATTCTCAGGACTTAAGTGTAAAATGGCACTCTAAGAAGCTTGATAAGTACGGCCCCAGATGAGTAGCCCGCTGGCCTGTTCTAAAAATAGCTCAAATAGCAGCACTTACCAGTGAGCTGTCTCTATTTTTAAAATTGTATTTATTTACTAGCAGCTGGTCTCGCTTTGCTCGACATTTTTAATTCTAAGAGAGACAAAACTCAAATAGAATTTGAAAATCCAAGAAAATATTTTAAAGACTTGGTCTTCACTTGTTTGAATAAATTCATTTATTATTTTACTTTGCTTCTTATAACTTTCAGAAAGACTATTTTAGAGAAAAAATACAACCTTAAAAATGATTTTAGGATTTTTAAACACATATACCTTTTTACCTTTTAAATTCCTTCCTCTTCTTTCCTGACAATTTAAATCAATGTTCAAGTAATTTTTTTATTTTTTTATTGTAAAGAATAATAATTAAATTTTAATTGAATTCTTCATTTTAGCTTCTGTTTTTTCGACGAAGAATATTTGTGAAATATTTCTTCAAACTTATTATGATTAAAATTCAAAAAAAATATTCTGGCAAATCTAGAAAATCTGTAGAATCAAATTTAAATCTTATTTCAAAGTCTTTTGAATTTCTTTTAAAATTTTTGTTCTGGAAAATGTAGAAGAAATAATTATTTGTCTTTGTTAGAAATATAGCTTGGTCCAATTTGTTATATATTCTAACAAAGTGTAGATTGGATTTTAACCTATTTAAAACATGTCATCAAAATTCTAAAATTAATCTTAATCAGGAAAAATTACTAATGATGTTCCATAAATTATTTTTTTTATTTTTTCAAAAAGATTCGGATTAGCTAGTTTTTCTCTCCTTTTTTTCGGTTGAATTTTGAATTTTAAAGAGTCGAAATTGAAGATAAACTATGTTTCAAAATGTAATTGTCATTTTTTTCGTGTTTTCTCCTCTTTTAAACCGTTCAATTAAGTGTAAATATCATTAATTATTAATAATAACATAGAGTTAAAGGTAAATTGAGCAAATTGGCTATTTCTGGCAATTTATTTAAGTGTGTATCAAAATGGTAGCCCTTCGCATTAATCACTACCCAGGAAGTAGCTCTTGGTTTCAAAAAGGTTGGTGACCCCTGATCAACATTATAACACACAAATTAATGAGTTAATATAAATGATCAGTTTCACATTTAAAGTTGGATTGCTGAAATGAATTGACTTCCACACCATATTCACATTTTTTGAGTTTCACCTGGATCTATATACCGTATTTTTCGGACTATAAGTCGCAGTTTTTTTCATAGTTTGGCCGGTCTTGCGACTTATACTCAGGAGCGACTTACACTACCGTTCAAAAGTTTGAGGTCACCCAAACAATTTAGTGGAATAGCCTTCATTTCTAAGAACAAGAATAGACTGTCGCGTTTCAGATGAAAGTTCTCTTTTTCTGGCCATTTTGAGCGTTTAATTGACCCCACAAATGTGATGCTCCAGAAACTCAATCTGCTCAAAGGAAGGTCAGTTTTGTAGCTTCTGTAACGAGCTAAAGTGTTTTCAGATGTGTGAACATGATTGCACAAGGGTTTTCTAATCATCAATTAGCCTTCTGAGCCAATGAGCAAACACATTGTACCATTAGAACACTGGAGTGATAGTTGCTGGAAATGGGCCTCTATACACCTATGTAGATATTGCACCAAAAAGCAGACATTTGCAGCTAGAATAGTCATTTACCACATTAGCAATGTATAGAGCAGGGGTCACCAACCTTTTTGAAACCAAGAGCTACTTCTTGGGTACTGATTAATGCGAAGGGCTACCAGTTTGATACACACTTCAATAAATTGCCAGAAATAGCCAATTTGCTCAATTTACCTTTAACTCTATGTTATTATTAATAATTAATATTTACACTTAATTGAATGGTTTAAAAGAGGAGAAAACACGAAAAAAATGACAATTAATTTTGAAACATAGTTTATCTTCAATTTCGACTCTTTAAAATTCAAAATTCAACCGAAAAAAAGAAGAGAAAAACTAGCTCATTCGAATCTTTTTGAAAAAATAAAAAAAATAATTTATGGAACATCATTACTAATTTTTCCTGATTAAGATTCATTTTAGAATTTTGATGACATGTTTTAAATAGGTTAAAATCCAATCTACACTTTGTTAGAATATATAACAAATTGGACCAAGCTATATTTCTAACAAGGCAAATCATTATTTCTTATAGATATTCCAGAACAAAAATTTTAAAAGAAATTAAAAATACTTTGAAATAAGATTTAAATTTGATTCTACAGATTTTCTAGATTTGCCGGAATAATTGTTTTGAATTTTAATCATAATAAGTTTGAAGAAATATTTCACAAATATTCTTCGTCGAAAAAACAGAAGCTAAAATGAAGAATTCAATTAAAATGTATTTATTATTCTTTACAATAAAAAAAATAAATTTACTTGAACATTGATTTAAATTGTCAGGAAAGAAGAGGAAGGAATTTAAAATGTAAAAAAGGTATATGTGTTTAAAAATCCTAAAATCATTTTTAAGGTTGTATTTTTTCTCTAAAATTGTCTTTCTGAAAGTTATAAGAAGCAAAGTAAAAAAAATAATTATTTTATTTAAACAAGTGAAGACCATGTCTTTAAAATATTTTCTTGGATTTTCAAATTTTATTTGAGTTTTGTCTTTCTTAGAATTAAAAATGTCAGGCAAAGCGAGACCAGCTTGCTAGTAAATAAATACAATTTAAAAAATAGAGGCAGCTCACTGGTAAGTGCTGCTATTTGAGCTATTTTTAGAACAGGCCGGCGGGCTACTCATCTGGTCCTTACGGGCTACCTGGTGCCCGCGGGCACCGCGTTGGTGACCCCTGGTATAGAGTGTATTTCTTTCAAGTTAAGACTAGTTTAAAGTTATCTTCATTGAAAAGTACAGTGCTTTTCCTTCAAAAATAAGGACATTTCAATGTCACCCCAAACTTTTGAACGGTAGTGTATGTGTGAAATGATTAACACATTAGCGTAAAATATCAAATATTATTATTTATCTCATTGATGTAAGAGACTAGACGTATAAGATTTCATGGGATTTAGCGATTAGGAGTGACAGATTGTTTGGTAAACGTATAGCATGTTCTATATGTTATAGTTATATGAATGACTCTTACCATAATATGTTACGTTAACATACCAGTTGGTTATTTATGCCTCATATAACGTACACTTATTCAGCCTGTTGTTCACTATTCTTTAGACATTTTAAATTGCCTTTCAAATGTCTATTCTTGGTGTTGGCTTTTATCAAATACATTTCCCCCAAAAATGCAACTTATACTCCAGTGCGACTTACACTACCGTTCAAAAGTTTGGGGTCACATTGAAATGTCCTTATTTTTGAAGGAAAAGTACTGTACTTTTCAATGAAGATAACTTTAAACTAGTCTTAACTTGAAAGAAATACACTCTATACATTGCTAATGTGGTAAATGACTATTCTAGCTGCAAATGTCTGCTTTTTGGTGCAATATCTACATAGGTGTATAGAGGCCCATTTCCAGCAACTATCACTCCAGTGTTCTAATGGTACAATGTGTTTGCTCATTGGCTCAGAAGGCTAATTGATGATTAGAAAACCCTTGTGCAATCATGTTCACACATCTGAAAACACTTTAGCTCGTTACAGAAGCTACACAACTGACCTTCCTTTGAGCAGATTGAGTTTCTGGAGCATCACATTTGTGGGGTTAATTAAACGCTCAAAATGGCCAGAAAAAGAGAACTTTCATCTGAAACTCGACAGTCTATTCTTGTTCTTAGACATGAAGGCTATTCCACTAAATTGTTTGGGTGAACCCAAACTTTTGAACGGTAGTGTATATATGTTTTTTCCCTTCTTTATTATGCATTTTCGGCCGGTGCGACTTATACTCCGGAGCGACTTATACTCCGAAAAATACGGTACCCGTATAGTTTATATGTAATCATAATATAGAAATATAGAAATATTGTAACACTGTGAACTATAAATATATGTAAAACCAAGTTCTCCTCACTGTTGTTAATCATTATAAAATCCAACATTTTAAATATTAATCAACATTTGATTTTAATTAACATTAAAACCAAACAGTATATAAACGTCTAAGTTTTTGAAAGGCGTAAAAACATTTTAGAATTTTTTTTTTTTACTGAAATTTCTTAAACTTTAGTCCTAAACAAAAATATTGAACATGTAATGTTTTTTGTTTTTTTTACTTTTTTAGAGGTCCTTTGCTCAGATGTCACAGGATTAAGTGAGTAAAATAACGTGTTGTGCAAATATATACTACCGTATTTTTCGGAGTATAAGTCGCACCGGCCGAAAATGCATAATAAAGAAGGAAAAAAACATATATAAGTCGCACTGGAGTATAAGTCGCATTTTTTGGGGAAATGTATTTGATAAAAGCCAACACCCAGAATAGACATTTGAAAGGCAATTTAAAATAAATAAAGAATAGTGAACAACAGGCTGAATAAGTGTACGTTATATGAGGCATAAATAAGCAACTGAGAACGTGCCTGGTATGTTAACGTAACATATTATGGTAAGAGTCATTCAAATAACTATAACATATAGAACAAGGGTCACCAACCTTTTTGAAAGCAAGAGCTACTTCTTGGGTAGTGATTAATGCGAGGGGCTACCAGTTTGATACACACTTAAATAAATTGCCAGAAATAGCCAATTTGCTCAATTCACCTTTAACTCTGTTATTATTAATATTTAATGATATTTATCTTTGTGGAAACACTGATCATCTTAATGATTTCTCACAATAAATATATATAGAAACAGATAAATATCAATATGCAACACTTTATTTTTATATTTTCTCTAAGTGCACATTTTTCAAATTGAACATTTTCAAATGATCACTTCTAAGACAGTCTTGTGAAATCACAATACCCCATTTTAACTAGCTAGCCACTAACATTTTTGAACAAATCATGAATTACTTTGCACCATGTTTGTACAAATAATAACTCATGTAAAATACAAAAGTCAACTCGGAAATTTTTAAATAAATCATGTCACACTTTGAACTGGACACCAAATCTGTTATCTGTTTCTTTGTCAGTTAGTGAAGACCAAGTCTTTCAAATATTTTCTTGGATTTTCAAATTCTATTTGAGTTTTGTCTCTCTTAGAATTAAAAATGTCGAGCAAAGCGAGACCAGCTTGCTAGTAAATAAATACAATTTAAAAAATAGAGGCAGCTCACTGGTAAGTGCTGCTATTTGAGCTATTTTTAGAACAGGCCAGTGGGCTACTCATCTGGGGCCGTACTTACCAAGCTTCTTAGAGTGCCATTTTACACTTAAGTCCTGAGAATTTGCGAAATTTAGTCCTACTCTCAAACTTAAGAATAAAAGCTTTTTATCAACGTTCTTAAGTCTAAGAATCACTCCTACTCTCCACGATATTTAAGAGACCTTCAGAGGTGTCTTAAGTGGTTAGGAGTTGCCAGCAGGGGATGGCACTGAGGCGAGAGAGACGTGCGCGAACGTTCAGGGAACGGAACAATGTTTTGGTTTTTTTTGATGACGAGCAGCTGATCAAACGGTATCGTTTAGACAGAGCGGATATTATTTTTGTCACAGATTTAATACTTTTCGATTCCTTGTTGATTTCTGCATGTGTCTGCAGTGGGCTAGTATATATAGAGCCACCCACACTAGTTTCAAATTAGTTGCCTAATTAATGAATTGGAAAGAAAATGTTATGACAGTAGCGTATGTGTGTGGCCGTGAGGTGAGTGACGTCAGTGAGTGTGTGGGCGAGAGAAGAGAGGGAGCGGTAGCGTGAGTGCCGGCGGGGACTAGTTTGTTTTGTATTATTTTGTAGTTTATTGTCAAAATATACACTCCCATTGTCCACTTAAATATTTCCAAGATATTTCTTTATTCTTAGACAACGGATTCCCTTCCGTGATTGGTCATTTCTATGGACACAGAAATGACGTCACCTAAAATTGCGTTTACGGCACATAGTAATGTCGTAATTCAGCTCTGAGTGTGACACTTAAGATTCAGTCCTACACTTCGCTGAAAGTGTGAGTAAGACGCTTGATAACTAACTTTTAAGTGCAGCTTTCAGCGAAGAATTTATTTACTCTTAAGTCAACTCTTAGCAGACTTCTTAGGAGTCATTCTAAGAAGCTTGATAAGTACGGCCCCTGGTCCTTACGGGCTACCTGGTGCCCGCGGGCACCACGTTGGTGACCCATGATATAGAACATGCTATATGTTTACCAAACAATCTATCACTCCTAATCGCTAAATCCCATGAAATCTTATACGTCTAGTCTCTTACGTGAATGAGATAAATAATATTATTTGATATTTTACGCTAATGTGAAGTGAATTGTGAAGTGAATTATATTTATATAGCGCTTTTCTCTAGTGACTCAAAGCGCTTTACATAGTGAGACCCAATATCTAAGTTACAATTAAACCAGTGTGGGTGGCACTGGGAGCAGGTGGGTAAAGTGTCTTGCCCAAGGACACAACGGCAGTAACTAGGATGGCGGATGTGGGGATCGAACCTGCAACCCTTAAGTTGCTGGCACGGCCGCTCTACCAACCGAGCTATACCGCCAATGTGTTAATCATTTCACACATAAGTCGCTCCTGAGTATAAGTCGCACCCCCGGCCAAACTATGAAAAAAACTGCCACTTATAGTCCGAAAAATACGGTAATTGAAAACCGTGACATCATTTGATCAAATACCTTTTAAAAGGTTAAAAACATTAAGTGTTTGGTAGTTTTGATTGGGGTTAAAGTTGATTAAGAGATTTGAGGGAAAAAAAAATACATTGAAAAATTAAGACTTTGGTTTTGGGGCAAAAAAAATGTACATTGAAATCTTAAAACTTACATGAAAAAAACCTTTTTAGGGATAATCATGTATAATAGAGTAAAACAACAAAAATGATGGCTAAAAACATAGCAAAATAGTACTGAAAAGCAAAAAGGTCAGCCCATGTCCCCTAAAGCAGTGGTCCCCAACCACCGGAGAATAATTTTTTTTTTTTTTTTTTTTTAATGAAATCAACATAAAAAACATAATATATACATTCTATATCAATATAGATCAATACAGCCTGCAGGGATACAGTCCGTAAGCACACATGATTGGATTTTTTAGGACCACTGCCCTAAAGCAGTGATTTTCAACCACTGTGAGATATTGTCTGGTGTGTCGTGGGAAAATATGCAACTTAACCTAATTGGTCCAAAAAAAGTTTTTTTGCAAATCAATAATCCTAATAATGTGCCGTTGTCTACTGCCTGTGCTGTGTAGAGCTTGGCAGGGTAATCTTGTAATACTCCATACCAGTAGGTGGCAGCAGGTAGTTCATAGCTTTGTAGAAGTCGGATCGCGTCGAGGATGGTTTGTCGTGATCCCAATATGCAGAGCACAGCGGGAGACAGCGTGCAGGTAAAAAAAGGTATGTAACGCTTAAACCAAAAATTAACAAAAGGCAAGTCCCGCTAGGAAAAGGCACTAAAGTACAGGGATGGCTATGTAAAACAAAAGTAAATCTGAACTGGCCGCAAAGTCAACAAAAACAGAATGCTGGACGACAGCAAAAACTTACAGCGTGTGGAGCAAAGACGGCATCCACAAAGCACATCCCGTACATGACATGACAATCAACAATGTCACCACAAAAAAGGATAGCGTACGCACAACTTAAATAGTCTTGATAGCGAATACAAAGCAGGTGCGGGCAATAGCGCTCAAAGGAAGGCGTGAAGCTGCTACAGGAGAACACCAACTAAACAGGAAGGGTCACCAAAATAACAGCGCAAGACAGGAACTAAAGCACTACACACAGGAAACGACCACAAACTCAAAATAAGGCACGACAACCTGTTGGAGTTTAATTTTTTTTAACCTTTTCTGCTGGTGGTGTGCTTCTGTATTTTTTTTAATGAAAAAAATGTGCCTTGGCTCTAAAAAGGTTGAAAAACAGTGCCCTAAAGGTTAATCAAAAAAAAAAGGGAATAATACTGGGGTATTATCATCTTATATAATAAAAATGGTTCGTAATAAAAGTGATGTAATGTCATGTCATTGTACCTTTCCACCCAGTTCTTGTAGTTGGGGATGTCTTTAGCGTAGAGGAGTTTGTTGGACGGTGAGTCCTTCCCCAGTTTGTGTTCAGACGTGGAGCACGAGTCCATGAAGGTCTGGGCGATCACGGACAGGCACGCGTCCGTGATGCTGTTCTTTTGGATGTCGAAGACAAACTGCGGGTTCTTGATCACGTTCACCCAGAACCTCAGTGGGAGGCTAAAGGGAGCCAGAGCGAAAAACACATTAGATGTTTGTTAAAACTCTTTCAGCAACTAACTACTTATTGGTTCTTTATTCAAGGAAAATGTATGTACTGGTAATAGCATTTAGTTGAGTTAATATTTGGAGTTAAGGGTTAAGATTATGACTAGAGTTCAAATTAGCTTTTGGGTTGACAATCCTAACCTAACCCTCAACCCAACTATAATCCTTATCAATCTCTAACCCCAGCTCCAACCCAGATCCAACCAAATCTTTAGCCCTTAATCGAAAGCCTGACCTAACCTCAAACCCAACATAGCCCTAGACCAGGGCTAATCAACCACATAATGAAGAGGGCCGCAGTTTCAAGAGCCCAAAGTCTCGGGGGCCAGACATCAAAATGTAGATGTTTCTTTGCAGTTGATTTTCCTTTGAGACTGTGTTTGCTAATTTACAAAGTAAACACATCAGCTCTCACAATGCACTGTCAATAAAATCCTGATGCTGCCCTCGCTACTCGTTTCCAGCGTGTGCAGCTAGACAGATAGTTAACAGCATAAAGAAACAGAAGCTAAGTTTTGTTTTGTTTCTTCCTTTTATTTCTTTAGACAGCTTCCCTTATTTAGGGTTTTAAGACTGAAAATAATCATTACAAAAGCATAACTCGTTGTTATCCCATTGGGTTGAGTTTTTTTCTCGCCCTGATGTGGCATCTGAGCCGAGGATGTCGTTGTGGCTCGTGCAGCCCTTTGAGACACTCGTGATTTAGGGCTATATATAACGTCCGTTGTGCATTTTACATAAATAGAAGGTTTAGTACACACAGCAAACATTGCACACAAGTGGTTTAACACGGTTAAACCCAAGGTGTAGCTCTGCTGGTCAAATTCAGCGCTACATGTATTGAACCAGTTAAGATGGCCAGAGTTGAACAGCCAAAAAGAACACCACGAGTACACAAAAGACATCACAAAGTCAACATTTTCAATCCATTCATACTTTGTTGTCCTGTTGCCGTTACAAGGCCGATTTTTGCGATTTATTTCGATTTTTTCAGGGTCGATAGTGCCATCTTCCTCTACTCACCCACTGCTGCTTCGTTGTGACACACATGTTTCACTGTTGCCCCCTGCGGTGTGGCGGGAGTACTGCATACATGAGCAACTCTGTTTTGAAAGGTTTCATCAGGCCTAGTTGGGTGTTGTTCGGCGGGCCAAATTAAAAGCTTTGGCGGGCCGGATGTGGCCCACGGGCCGCCAGTTGAATAGACCTGCCCTACATCAACGCTACTAATCTACATTTAAGATCTATGCCAGTCATTCCCCTACAGTGTTTCCCACACATTCATTTATTTGTGGTGGATTTTTTTAAATTTTATTTTATTTTTTATTTTTTATTTATTTTTTTGTCCTGTCCAGCTTCTCAGGCAAGTCATATAGTTGATGTAGATGCCCATATAGGCTGTTCACATTTACTTTACAAAAGAGAAGTGTAGGATACTTCTCTTGTTGCCTTATTTGTATTTGACCACTACTGTTTTCTGTTTATTTGTTACTGACTGTGGCAGGACACCTCTGCCTCTGTTTCACTTTATGTTGCTGGTAAATAATATGGTTGTAGTAGTAGGCTAAAGTTAAATTATTTAGCTTTAAGAGACATTTTAGCTTTTATATTTTATAAGATATATTTTTTGTAAGAACCACAATTAATCAATATATTTCAGTGAATACCTTATTCTTCAAATCTGTATATAAATATGTACATAAAGTGTTGTAATTATATTGTAAAATGGATGGACGTTTAAAACAAAACTGTTATTAAATAGTAAGTATACATTTTTTTAGCCTTTTTAGAGAAAATCATATCATTGTAGTAAATTATGCAAATTACTCGATGATGTCCTGGTGACCACGCCCATAGCCACGCCCCCACCGCCACAGGTATCTTGGCAGTTTATGGGAAACACTGCCCTACCATAACTCTACCCCTAATTCAAAACAAAAACTGAACCCTTACCGTAAGTCGAACCAAAACCCTAACCTAGGCCAAACTGTTCCACTCAATAACTTAAATTCAACACTTCAGACCACAAGAGAGCATACTTTCAAACAAGTGAACTACTGAAGGACAGTAACAGTCGCATGATGTTCAGCAGTAGCACACACTGTATGTAAACAATGGTGAAGACAAACGTTTACCAGTTGCTCTTCCAGGTGTGCCGTACGTCGTGGTCTGTGATGGAGTGTTTGTCGCCCTGCTCGTCCAGGAAGTCAAACATGTACTTGATGGCCAGCGGCAGAGCGCTGCCTCTGTGGGCCGTGCTGAAGATGGTCTCAAAGAGGTCGTCCACAAACTTCTGCAGTGTGCCCTTATTAGAAGAAGAGTATCAATGTATTTATTTATATTACTCACATGGGAATAATGCTGTATAATAGACTGTATTTATATTACTCACATGTGAATAATGCTGTATAATAGACTCTATTTATATTACTCACATGTGAATAATGCTGTATAATAGACTGTATTTATATTATTCACATGTGAATAATGCTGTATAAAAGACTGTATTTATATTACTCACATGTGAATAATGCTGTATAATAGACTGTATTTATATTACTCACATGTGAATAATGCTGTATAATAGACTGTATTTATATTACTCACATGTGAATAATGCTGTATAATAGACTGCATTTATGTTATTCACATGTGAATAATGCTGTATAATAGACTGTATTTATATTACTCACATGTGAATAATGCTGTATAATAGACTGTATGTATATTATTCACATGTGAATAATTCTGTATAATAGACTGTATTTATATTACTCACATGCGAATAATGCTGTATAATAGACTGTATTTATATTACTCACATGTGAATAATGCTGTATAATAGACTGTATTTATATTACTCACATGTGAATAATGCTGTATAATAGACTGCATTTATGTTATTCACATGTGAATAATGCTGTATAATAGACTGTATTTATGTTATTCACATGTGAATAATGCTGTATAATAGACTGTATTTATATTACTCACATGTGAATAATGCTGTATAATAGACTGTATTTATATTACTCACATGTGAATAATGCTGTATAATAGACTGTATTTATATTATTCACATGTGAATAATGCTGTATAATAGACTGTATTTATATTACTCACATGTGAATAATGCTGTATAATAGACTGTATTTATATTACTCACATGTGAATAATACTGTATAATAGACTGTATTTATATTACTCACATGTGAATAATGCTGTATAATAGACTGTATTTATATTATTCACATGTGAATAATGCTGTATAATAGACTGTATTTATATTACTCACATGTGAATAATGCTGTATAATAGACTGTATTTATATTACTCACATGTGAATAATGCTGTATAATAGACTGTATTTATATTATTCACATGTGAATAATGCTGTATAATAGACTGTATTTATATTACTCACATGTGAATAATGCTGTATGATAGACTGTATTTATATTATTCACATGTGAATAATGCTGTATAATATACTGTATTTATATTACTCACATGTGAATAATGCTGTATAATAGACTGTCTTTACTGTATATTACTCACATGTGAATAATGCTGTATTTTAGACTGTATTTATATTACTCACATGTGAATAATGCTGTATTTTAGACTGTATTTATATTACTCACATGTGAATAATGCTGTAAAATATACTGTATTTATATTATTCACAGGTGAATAATGCTGTATAATAGACTGTATTAAACCAGTTAAGATAGTGTATAAAATAGGCTGTATTTATATTATTCACATGTGAATAATGCTGTATAATAGACTGTATTTATATTATTCACATGTGAATAATGCTGTATAATAGACTGTATTTATATTATTCACATGGGAATAATGCTGTATAATAGACTGTATTTATGTTATTCACATGTGAATAATGCTGTATAATAGACTGTATTTCTATTACTTACATGTTAATAATGCTGTATAATAGACTATATTTATATTATTCACATGTGAATAATTCTGTATAATAGACTGTATTAAACCAGTTAGGATACTGTATATAATAGGCTGTATTTATATTATTCACATGTGAATAATGCTGTATAATTGACTGTATTTATATTATTCACATGTGAATAATACCTAAGTGTTTATTGTTTATTGTGAGCAAACTGTGGTGCTGAATTTCCCCCAGGGATCAATAAAGTACTTTATATTCTACTCTATTCTATTCTAAGTATCGGACTACTTACTGTAAGTCTCTTAGACTTAGACAAACTTTAATGATCCACAAGGGAAATTGTTCCACACAGTAGCTCAATTACAAAGGATGGAAAGTGTAAGGATGGAAAGGACAATGCAGGTATAAAATAGACAAAAAATGTACCGTAGTAGCAATATAACATATATGTAATATTTACATTTATATATACAGTATATGATATATACTGATATTATATTTATACTGTAGTGTATGTAACAGCTGCAACATAAAATAGAGAGTAGATCCAGCATAAAATAGACATTTTAAACAAAGAGAGGTAGCACCAGCTGACATAGAAGCGGTCAGGTAATAGACAGATATCATCTCTTACCACTAAGACTGGATTAACTTAGCAAAAACGACACATTACTCCCTCGTGTCTTACTTTTGTAGCCAGGAGTCTGGTCAGGTAGATCTCAGACACCATCTTGCTGCCCCGATCGCCCTCCCGCTGGTCCGAGTGGTCGTGGTTCTTCACCAGATGCCACAACTTAGTCCCACTCTCCAGGTCAGGGGTGATCATGGGTGTGCGCGATCGAAGGCTGTCGGGACTGCTGGCTGTTCTCAGCATGCTCTCTGCAAAGCAGCAGAGGAAGAATGTAGCCTCCATCCATCATGTCCCAAAGCGGCTTTCAAAAAGTCTAGCGAGGTTTTGAACTCTTAACCCAGGGGTCGGCAACCCGCGGCTCCGGAGCCGCATGCGGCTCCTTGACCACTCTGATGCGGCTCAGCTACATACATGCCGACCCCCCCGATTTTCCCAGGAGACTTATGGATCTCAGTGTCTCTCATAGATTACTCCCAGGGAAAAAATAATCCTATTTACACTCTAATTACTAAATAAAGGGCGTGCCCTAATTGCACTGCAGTAATTGTCCTCTATAGCATTTACAAACAGCGTGCCAGCCCGGCCACAAGTTGTATGTTGCTTTTACTTGCACACATAGGAGACAGCAAAGCATACTTACTCATCAGCCACACAGCTTACACTGACGGTAGCCGTATCAAACAACTTTAACATTGTTACGTTACAAATATGCGCCACACTGTGAACCCACACCAAAAAAGAATGAAAAACACATTTCTGGAGAACATCCCACCGTAACACAACATAAACACAACACAACCATTACCCAGAATCCCATGCAGCCCTAACTCTTCCGGTCTACATTATACACCCCCACTACCACCAAATCCCCCCACACATCAACCCCCCCCCCCCCTCTCCGTGCGTTGGTTGAGCGGAAGAGTTAGGGCTGCATGGGATTCTGGGTATTGGTACCGTCAGTGTAAGATGTGTGGCTGCTGAGGTAGTACGCCTTGCTGTCACTTACGTGAGCAAGCTGAAAATTGCATTCTACGTGTGG